>NC_071102.1:8845000-9025000 GCF_024256425.1 Clarias gariepinus
TACAGTAACTCAATAAGGCCCCCGGTTTGAAAAGATGGAGGAGAAGAATCCTGCTCTCTTCCCTGTCTGCGCTCCCTAAAGCACCTGATGGAGCGATCAACCCCCTTCCTCATCACTCATTTCACTCTATAACACCCTGGTGCTCTTTTGCTCTCCTGCTCCAGTCCATATTCGAAAACGGCATTGGGCAGGTGGAGAATGTATGTGTGTGTAAAGTGGTGAACAATGAAATATTAGATTAATTTTAGAATTTTGGGGGCACCTACTGTACAGTGGGTACGGAAAGTATTCAGACCCCCTTAAATTTTTCCCTCTTTGTTATATTGCAAGTTACTTTGTTTCCTCATTAATGTACACACAGCACCCCATATTGACAGAAAAACACAGAATTGTTAACATTTTTGCAGATTTATTAAAAAAGAAAAACTGAAATATCACATGGTCCTAAGTATTCAGCCCCTTTGCTGTGACACTCATATCTTTAACTCAGGTGCTGTCCATTTCTTCTGATCTCAATTGAGATGGTTCTACACCTTCATTTGATTCCAGCTGTGTTTGATTATACTGATTGGACTTGATTAGGAAAGCCACACACCTGTCTATGTAAGACGTTACAGCTCACAAGCAAAAGCTCAGAGCAAATGAGAATCATGACGTCAAAGAAGACAGAATTGTGGCAGGGCATAGATCTGGCCAAGGTTACAAAAAAAATTCTGCTGCACTTAAAGTTCCTAAGAGCACAGTGGCCTCCATAATCCTTAATGGAAGACGTCTGAGATGACCGGAACCCTTCCTAGAGCTGAACGTCTGGCCAAACTGAGCTATCTGGGAAGAAGAGCCTTGGTAAGAGAGGTATAGAAGAACCCAAAGATCACTGTGGCTGAGCTCCAGAGATGCAGTCGGGAGATGGGAGAAAGTTGTAGAAAGTCAACCAGCCCTCCACTAGTCGCGGCTTTATGGCAGAGTGGCCCGACGAAAACCTCTACTCAGTGCAAGACATAGAAAAACACCTGAAGGAATCCAAGATGGTAAGAATTGGATTCTCTGGTCTAATAAGACCAAGATAGAACTTTTTGGCCTTAATTTTAAGCGGTATGTGTGGAGAAAACCAGGCAATGCTCATCACCTGTCCAATACAGACCCAACAGTGAAGCATGGTGGTGGCAGCATCATGCTGTGGTGGTGTTTCTCAGCTGCAGGGACAGGACCACTGGTTGCAACCGAGGGAAAGATGAATGCGGCCAAGTACAGGGATATCCTGGACGAGAACCTTCTCCAGAGTGCTCAGGACCTCAGACTTCTCCTCAGGTTTACCTTTCAACACGACAATGACCCTAAGCACACAGCTAAAATAACAAAGGAGTGGCTTCACAACAACTCTGTGACTGTTCTTGAATGGCCCAGCCGGAGCTCCGAATTGAAACCCAATTGAGCATCTCTGGATGACCTAAAAATGGCCGTCCACCAATGTTTACCGTCCAACCTCACAGAACTGGAGAGGATCTGCAAGAAGGAACAGCAGAGGATCCCCAAATCCAGGTGTAAAAAACTTGTTGCATCTTTCCCAAAAAGACTCTAAATGGCTAAAAGGCTGCTTCTACTAAATACTGAGCAAAGAGTCTGAATACTTACAGTAGGACCATGCTTGGTGTGCTTGGTGGGTTTCCTCCTCAGACTCCTGTTTCCTAAAGATGTGCAGATTAGGTTAATTGGCGACAAACGTGTGAGTGTGTGTGTGTGTGTGTGTGTGAGCTTAGGTTTGTGTGGGTGTGAAATGATGTGTAGGCACCACAAACCACACAAGCCGCCTCTCTGTTAATTTAAAGGACAGGATAATGAGGCTGAATATCTATTTACTCAGCACAATGTGTGTGTTTGGAGTGACGTTGTAAGACCTGAACGTGTACGTGTGTTACACTGTGCATACACTTGTGCGTACAGTTGCGGGAATTGGAATAAAGCCGGATTCATGCTTCTGTTCGCGACGTACCCTGACATGGACCTCCTCCCCAGAAACTTAACTACACGTTGCAGGAATGCAGCGATGCAAAATTATCTACAAATATAACAAGACATAGTTCTTTTACTTGCAATTTTAGTAACATTAGCCTACAAATTATATATAAAAAGAAATGTAAAGAAATTATAGATAGTTTGGCAAAATTCCATAATAAAAAAAAAAAGACGCTAAGATTTTTTTTCTCGCGCATGTACAATTGCTCACATCGCTGTAGGAGACGTGCGTAGCCTATGGCGTAGACTCTGTGAAGACTTGACGCAAAAGCATAAATCAGCCTTAACCGAGGATGAGTGAAGACCTTACACACATTCCACACGCAAATTTTTAGTAAAGCATACATCGAGTTCAGAAATAAAAAGAATAAACACGGTGCATGAAGCGTTTCAGGTTTTTAAACATTTTTTATTATTATTATTGTGGCTCAGATCTCAGTGGTGTCCTTTAATCAGCGTGCACTTTTCTGCTGTTTTTCCGGGATGCAGTGAAAACAGACTGATATATCAGCGTCTTTTCCTCACAAACATGCGACTTTCCTTTCCGCGACTCCGAGAAAAATTGCAGCAAATTTAAAGATCACAGTTCTTTTCAAGTTTCCTGTCAGAAACACATGAGCCCTCAATGTGTCATGCCTTCACCCCTCACACTCAGGGCTGTTTGACTCAAAATGGCGGTGGCAGATGGACTGCTGCTTCTCTCTCTTGGCCTTAACCGCTCTCCTCCCTCATTGCCATGTGCCCCACGCCTCCCTGTGTAATATCAGTCATGAGCGTTCATTCTAATTATTTGTGCAAATGTTCTAATTAGTTATCAGGTGCCCCCTCCATCAGCCTCCCAAGCATCCTTTGTATTCAAAATAAGCTGTGGCGCATGGGAATTTTACAAGCCATCAGCAAATATTTACCACTTCCATCTCATTATGTTTGGAGTGGCCTTATGTGCTAAAAAGCTGACCGTGAATATCTTAAGGCTCTGCGCACACGCTTTAAACTTTGCCTTGACCTTTCCAGGCCGGCTGACCACACTGGAGAAGCACTGGGGTCCCCTCCCCTGCGGCCCAGTGTGTATCTACATGTGGCTCACTGTTGAACTCTGGGGCTCGCTATGGCCGGACACACACACAGAGAGAGAGAGAGAGAGAGAGAGAGACACACACACACACACACACACACATATATATATATATATATATATATATATACACACACTGTATATTTCACCCATTACCAAGCTGTTAATTTTCTCGATTCGCATGTAACAAATGATATATATCAGCTTTAATGTGACCAAAGGAAAACGCTGACGGTTTTTATTTCTCAGGCTCAGTGATTAGGAAGTCCGAAGTTGTCAATACAATAGGAATGAATGATTGGGACAAACCTGAATTGGGGCTATAATCTTTTTTTTTTTTTTTTTTTCGCTTTGCTTTAATATTGCTAGTCTGCATTTTTGCTTAAAAGGAAAGTGATTAATCAATAATTAATTTGAAGCCGAGGCACCGACGGAGGTGAAACCCAGGGAAATATTTTTCATAAATCTGCGCTTTATTACGAGTGCGATTGAGCGGTGCCGGCCCGGGCCTCGTCATTCATGTTAAGCACGGTGTTTCTGTGTGGTAAACTTTAAACTGCTGTCTTTTAGAAGCTGAACGATGACTGAGGAAAAGACGGGTCAAGTACGACTTTTTTTTCTTTTTTCTTTTTTTCAGAGATTTCATGTTGAAGACTTCCCTCACAAGGCCCTTTGAGATTTATTCACAGTAGATCCATGCTGAACTATCACACTGTCTAGTAAGCTAGAAATGTAGAAACATGTAGAAACATCAACTTTTCACATGCAATGCGTGAGGGCTTCACGCTTTAATCAGTAATCTTTTTTCCTGAAAAAACTAAACTCGAATGCCAGTTAGAAAAAAAGACAGCGTGGTTGATTCTACGAAAACACACAGGA
Source organism: Clarias gariepinus (assembly GCF_024256425.1). Taxonomy (NCBI): domain Eukaryota; kingdom Metazoa; phylum Chordata; class Actinopteri; order Siluriformes; family Clariidae; genus Clarias; species Clarias gariepinus. Next base: position 8,848,968 of record NC_071102.1, read on the forward strand.
CGTCTCTGTGAAACTCAAAGGATGAAATATCAGCTAAAAATATCTGCCGACATCACCTCGGATATTGTGAAATCCTGTGTGTTGTGTTTAGAGTGCGGACAATTTAAATTTAAAGACAATGATGCTTTGATGTCCATGCCAGCTCCAGTCCTCCCAGCAGTATTTACCCCCCAGCCCTTCCTCTAGCATTGTTCAGATGTACTTCCGAAGATAGGTTTTTAAGCAAATTGTTAAATAACGGTCATGCACGACTTCTTTCCCTACAATGAACATTTTCACCATGTCCTTTCACCTGGAAATGTCGTGGTTGTTTTTTTGTCCCAATCGTTTTATGGTGCAGACATGAACACAAAGACACAACATCCTCTTCCTCTGAGGAAGAGAAAGGTGGTGACCGGAGCCTGTCTGGTTACAGCCACTCTTGCAGATGTCACTTATGTGTGTGTGTGTGTGTGCGTGTGTGTGTGTGTTTGTGTAAAGCTATGAGTTGCAGGTTGAAAACCTGTGCATCCAGGAGGAGGAGGAGATAGTGGAAAAGTAAAAGATTTTGAAGGAGGGAAGAAGAAAAGAAGAAGAGGAGGAGGAGGAGGAAGAAGAAAGCAGCTGTTCCCACACCATCTGGTCTTCTCTCAGAAGAAGGTGAGGTCTGTCCGTCCATAAGTCATTGGCCGTACTTCTGAAGAAGGCCACACTGAGTTAATGAGAAAGGCTTGGGATGGAGAGAAGGAAAAAAAAAAAAAAGAAAAGAGGAAACTTGTGTAGCGAGAGGTGATTAACAGGTTATGCACGCAAGCCAGCATGGTTCTAAGCAGACTAACGTACTGTGATAAGTCCAATGGTTTCGGAAAAGGCCAAGCTTGAGAGTGGATGGATTTCACTGGATTTCTGGGATGTGTGACGACTTTTTTTTTTTTGGAAAAGGGGAATAAAGAGGACAGCTAATAACGGGGCGAGCGAGAGCGGCTGTGGTGGCTTGTGCCTGAGCCAGCGTGTGTGGCAGGGTTTTAATGATGCATCTGCTCATGTCAAATGATTCTGGACACATGGCAAACCCTGGCCTGATGGAAGCTTTGATGTCATCCCTCTCCTCTCACTCTCACACACACACACACACACACTCCTTTGGACTCACACTTAACCATGTTCGGGTGTGGGTTTATACTTGGCCCCCTCTGGCGCTGATCTGGCAGACCTCGAAAGGTAAATGATAATTTGCTTTAAGTGGAGCCTTTAGGCGGAAAAGCCTTGTAGGGCTTATCTCTTTCTCTTTTTCTCTCCCTCTTTCTTTTTTTTTTTTTTTTCATTTTTAAAAAAAGTCCTCAAGACACCACAGACAGATTTCGCTTCAAATGTGAATTTTTTTTTTTTTTTTATGCGAGAAAAAGCGCCACATGGTCACCCACGCTGTCAGCTCTCATTTCAACATGCATGGCCCAGTGATGAATTTCAAGAGCTCCTTCATGAAGAGATTCGGTGACTGAAGCTGGACCGCCACAGAGATCTCCACAGTAGGAACAAACACTGATCTTAGACCAACCTGGCCCATGAACAATCTTCCTATAGAGACTGTATAAATCACAGTACAGTAAAGGCTTTGTACAGAATATCTGTGAGATTTTAAGTGATTCATCACTGAGAACTGCTCAGCTGGTATCTGTTTTATTTTTAGTCTGACTCAGTAAGCAAAAATGCCTTTTCAAAAGTGTTCGAGGGCTTTTTTTTTTCTTTCTTTTTTTCCTCATATGAATGATGTAGTGAATGGGTAACCCATATAATCCAGTAGTAAAATCTGACTGGGAAAACCCTTCACATGGTCAGAACTTTATTATTCTCTATATTTACTTTATTAATTTGTGACATTGTCTAGTGTAGTTGTAAAAGTTGTTCTCTAGTTGTTCTTCAGGTTTCCCTGAAGTTTAAGCATTTTAAAAAGCCTTTGTGAAAAGATCCAGATGTGAAAAGGAAGAAATTAGCTTTTTTATTTAAATTTCGCTAAAAGATGCTTTAAATCTGCTTAGGAAAAAAATAAAAAATAATGCCAAATTTAAAAGAATTATAAGTTTTTAATAGGAAAAGGGTTTCCTTTAGATTTTCATTGTTAGCATCATCTACGTTAGTCTCTGTCTCTTCACCTAATGTGAGTCACTCATGAACTTCATCAGTTTATTCACCAGACTCATCACGTCAGAGAAAAAATAATACCTGATTTGTTTACTCAGGTCTGTTCTGTTGTCGAAATTCCTTTTTATTGACACCTTTTTTTAATGCTATTAAACTTTTATAGACTTTGTCTGCTACCTTTTACATCATATGCTCTGTTTCAGTCATAATGTAGCAGGACATGAGCATCACAGATGTGGTTCAATATGACACAAAACTAAACAAAAACTTAAGTAATCCAGATAAAGCGAGGCAGAATTACTGTTTTTTTTTTAATTGTGTTTATTAAGCTGATTCCATAACTGCCTTCTTTGCAAACGGACAGCCAAGGCAGCTTATATAAAAAAAATACAACTATATTTAATTTTGGTACATATACACTAATCAGCCACAACATTACCATCACCCTGTCTGTGTGCATAGAGTTTGCATGTTCTCCGCGTGCTTGTTGGGTTTCCTCCGGGTTCTCCGGTTTCCTTCTACAGTCCAAAGACATGCAGGTCAGTGTAACTGCCGTTTCCAAATTGCTCGTAGTACCCCGGTCATACAAAATAGGAATATATACCATGGTCACCAGTGGCCTCCGTAATCCCTAGTTGGAGATAGAGACAGGAATGCAGTTTTATTAAACTAGACAGCTTTTGCAAGTTTACACTCAATTTTGTTCCTCAGATCGCAAATGTTAGCAATAATAGGATTAAAAATATATATATATATTTTTTTATTTAATTTTATTTTCCAAAACCATTATTAAAAATACAAAGCATTTAGTAAATTGGTTGTTGGGTAAAATTAAATATTGTTTGCAAACAGCAAAGCTTGTGTATGTTACATAGAGACATGTACCAAAACTTATACATACATGTGCAGACAAGAAGTTAAACCTGTTTTATTCACTTATTATTGTTAAGCCTGGCCTTAATTGTATAATTAATGAGTTTCCAAACTGTGGTGTAAAAATCGTGAAAAACGTGATAAGCTGCACCCTCTCGACCTTTTGTCTATGTATTTAAAAAGGTGTATAAATACTTAGCAGTCTGTCAAAACTTTTTAAATAGTAACACACACAAGTTGTGAGATCTGTGTCGAATCCAAGTGACATTATCATAACTGTCAGGAGTAAATGTGGCAGTTCCGTTAGCGGGTGCAGTAGTTACGGCAGCAGGAGCAGTGGAAGGCACGCTCGGATGCTGTGTTGCCACGGTACAGAGAAAGAGATGAAAAGAGCCGTGATGGAAGCGAGTGTTTCCCTGGGGGGCGGTAATTGGTCAAGGCCGAGGGGAGTTCAGGCTTGCTTTTGTCCTGCTAGTAATAGGAGATGAGAGCTGAGGTGCCGGGCCTGTAGCGACAGCTTTTTACTTCTGATCAGAGACTGATCAGGGTGTCATGGCACGTGGGTGTCCTCTCTTTTATTTTTATTTTTTTGCCTCTTTCTTTCTTTCCTTCCACTCTAACAACAGACAGACAGATGTTCCTGAAGGGATGGAGGTTAACTGCTTGTGGAAATGGTTGAAAATGAGAGTTAGCTGCTCTTTTTCTTTCTGCTCACTTCCCCTTTGTGTCTCCTGACTGTGTCTATCACTTTCCTCGTTCTCACATGGGCAAACACTGGGGCGTTAAGGATCTCTTATCCTCTCCCTGAGCGAAGGAGCTGCAAACTCGGCACTCCGGCAATATTTCTCCCTCTTCCCTTTTTATTTCTCTTAAAGTTGCAGCTTAAAAGGTACTGCAGCTTTTTAGGGTTCTAGACGTAAAGTGAGATGGGAAATGTGATTCTAAAGCATTAGATATTAACACTAGAGTATTGCTGTGGGAGAGAGGAGGGCGTTTTGATCATGGAGTGATAGAAAGATGGGAGCCCCAGGGGCTATGCCTTAGGAAATGTATAAAACGTTTAAGAGGCCTTTTCCTCTTACAGTAATGGAATGAAAAAGGCTAGATATCATAATGTGTGTTTGCCTCACAAAAAATTCCTCATACGTAGCATAAGTGGAAAGTAGTATGGGTGCCCGGTTTTGTCGGATTGTCTTTCGATACGCTGGCGCGCTGCCCTGACTGCACAAGTTGTTGTAATTGATGTTCGCATTAGCCCATAAGCTTTTGAGTGAGTTTTAACTGAACATTTGTGAGGTTTAGATATCTGTCTCTGCCTGGATTTTTTCATTCACCATGTACTGAGTTGTACATCTACCTCTTTTCAAAATGGACGAGTTGTACAGATATCTAATAATCACTCAACTGTATAGTATATTGGATATTTCCCGTCTAGACCAAAAGGCACCTAATATTTTTTAAGGGAAAAAAAGGCTTATATCCTAACAAATCTTAAAGATGACTCTTAAACATTTATCCACAGCATGTTTTCTAGATGATATTCTGCATATTTGTATGTTGCATTAGATCATCCTCAGAGAGTCCTGAAACAACACCACCAACAACAACAACACCAACAAAAATGCAATTCTTTATTTCATTACACAACCAAAGCTCAAGCTGAATATACAGTATGGGGCATTACCAAACTTATTATAAATTGCTTTGAAAAGTTATTGGTCATGTTAAAAGGTGGGCAATTTCAGTGGCACTTTATTTATAAAGTACAACTCTTATACATTATAGATTCATTACAAATTTAAAAAGCCTTTTTCGTTTTTATTTTGATGATTACAAAATATTAGAATATGGTAATAAGGTAATCAAAAACTCATTTAAAACACAGAAACTCTTTTGAATTATCTTTCTTTATGCAGTCAGTCCTTGGTCATCACTCTTTTAGCAAAAATTACTGTATCAATGTGCAAAAAAATCTTTTTGAAGATACTCCATAGATTATGTATGGGGTTCAGGTCAGATGAGTTGGCTAAACAATCAAGCGCAGTAATATTATGGTTACAATTAATTGTAATTTTGGGGTTGTGGGTGGGTGCTACATCCTGTTGGAAAACTAAATTTTGCATCTCCAGCATATGGAAGCATCAAGTGCTCTAAAATCTCTTGGTACTGTAGATGGCTGCATTGACTTAATTAAACAGTGGACCAACACTAGCAGATGACCCCAAATCATCACAGACAATGAAAACTCTTCCTACAGACTCTGGGACCTTAATTTCAAAATGAAATGCAAAATTTGCACCAAATCAGAAACATAGACTTTAGATGACTGACCATGGTCCAGTTCTTTTTCTCCTTAGCCCAAGTAAGATGCTTCTTACATTGTCTCTGGTTCAGGAGTGGCTTGATATCAGGAATGCAACAGTTGTAGCCCATTTCCCGGAGATATCTGTGCGTGGTGGTTCTTAATGCACTGACTCCAGCCTCACTCCACTCCCTGTGAGGCTTTTTCAAGGTGTTAAATCGGCTTTGCTGAACGATCCTCTTAAGGCTGCGATCGTTCCTATTGCTTATGCACTTTTTCCTATCACACTTTTCCTTTTCAGTCTACTTTCCATATATATGCGTTAATACAGCGCCTTCTGTTACTTAGATTCCACATGAAGGGTGTCAATGATCAACAGTTTTTTTCGATGATCGACAGATCTACAGTACAATGATTGATGATCGACAGTTTCCCCTTTTTTTTTTTTTACTGGATTTAGCAGTCTTTCCTGTGTGTGTACTGAATATTTTATGATACCTGATTTTTTTTCATAAGCTGTACGCCACAATTGTAAAAAAGTTTAAACAACAACAAAAGGCTTGAAATATTTCACTTTGCATTAAATGAATGCAGACTATATAAGTTTCACTTTTTAAATAAAATACATAAAGAAAATGTACTTTTAATATGATCTTTTAATTTTCCAAAATGCACTGAGACAGCCTGAGCATGGAAGCATCCAAATACACTGGACCTGTGACTTGTAACTGTCCTCACCACATAATTTAACGATTTTGAAGCTATGACTGGAGGTGACCCTTTTATGGAAATTTATTAAATCTGCTCCTTGAAGGGACACTTAAAGTTTACAAAAAAGTTACAAAACCTTTTAGAAAACCTGAACAATTCATCCTTAAAAACTTTCCTTCATGATGGCATGGTATTATATTAATATATTGAGGAATGAAATAATTTATTTTTGCTGAAAAAATTGAAAAAAAAAAAAAAAAAAACATCTCAGTTACCAGTCAACTAGTTACGTAGTTAGTAGTCGATCAATAATTTAGACTCATCCTTATTGCTTTCTCCTAGTGTTTTGTAATCTGTATGTATTCTGATTAGGATATCCGAACACGTGACAGACTAAACCCTCACTAGGCATGGTTCCTGAACTTTAACTCTGCTGGTTTTGACTAACATTATCTCTGATTCCTTGGGTGATCAGCCTTGCTTTGCGCACATCTGCTTGCTTGTTTGTTGTTTTTGGCACAGCGTTAGTGCTCCGGCTCCCGGCCTTTTCCAGCCTGCTTAGAGGACGTGTCACATAAAACAGCTTCAAGATTGTTGCCTAACATTCACTTATGGCTTGTATGTGTTACTATCTTTTTTATTTAAGAAAACAGGAACCACAAGTCTGCCTGAAAGTCACTGAAACATCCCACGTCCGCCAGGTGCGGTGTTCCCGACCTTGAGTGTTTGTGGAGATTATATATTTACCAGCCCTTTTTGATAAATGCTGTCTTGTGTCTCCTTCGTTATCACTCACTTTCCCACAAACAAAGGTGCATTATTCCCAGACTGTGCTTCTCTCCACTACTTACTTATCCAGGGGCTGGACATGACAGAAGTGGTGAGCCTTGTGTAACACGGACCGGTCTGTTTTTGTGTGTGTGTACATTTGTGGGTTCGAGATCATGTTTGTTTGTAACTCACGGCAGGCTCAGCACATGCCAGTCAAGCGTTTTTGATGGGATGTTGATGTTAAGTCGGTGAATGCGCAATGTGGTAAAATTGATGATTAATTTGATGCAGCCTCAGGCTTTTGGCCAAAGAAACTTTTGGCATGAACTCAGACCAACTGTTTGAGGTGAAACCGTTGACAGTGCTGAATCCCTCGGTTGCAAAAAAAAAAAAAAAAAGTGTGCGGTAAAGATTGCCTGTAGTTTTGCTTTTTTACGTTCAAGCTGACATTCAGACGGATAAATAAAGGTTAAATAAATTAGAAGGGCGAAGTTAAAATGTCATGCATTTTGAGATTAGATTGCAGCTGGAGTAGCAGTGAAGTGCTGTGGAAAGAATATCCATGCAAAGTTGTTAACATTGAGTAAATTCTGCCTAAATTTCACCTATGCAGCGTTAACTCCACCCTAGTCATGTAGAATTATGTGTAGAGCTCACCTGTGTGCTGTGACTGGCAGTGTTTAGCTGCTGTGCTCCCCCTGTAGTGTGATAATGTGGCTGGCAAATGTGTGATGAGGGGTGTGGGGGTTAGATTGGATGTTGTGTGTGTGTATATATGTGTGGTTGTGTGTGTGTGAGAGAGAGATGGGGGGATGGTTACCACGGAAATGGATGTGTTGGCCTCATCAACGGGCTCCCAGCTGGTGAGGGCTCGGAAGCGCGTCTTGGCAAGCGCGCGGTCAGGGGGGAGTTTGCATCTGTGCAGCCTTGGCACTCAGCTGGAAGAGGGTAGGGGGGTCGGGGCCCAAACGTCAGGTCTTAAAGGAGACCCACCCATCCTTTAAGAGACAGGATGAGAAGGAAAAAGGATGAGTAGAAAAGGCATGGTTATTCAAATGAGCACCCTGCAATGGGTCAGTTGTGAGCCATTTACAAAGTACCCGATGTAATGTAATGCAGCTTGGCCTCAACATTCCATAAGCAAATCGCATAGATAGCTGGTGCGCGAGTTAATAAAGCATGACCTTAAATCCTTTTTACAGCCAATAAAAAATGAACTTTTTTTTTTTCTCCGAAACCTTTAACTCAGTACACCAAATGCATTTTTGTCTGTCTGTCTGGCAAAGTAAGCAAATAAGCATGTTTACTTTGTTCATAATTAAAATTTGTCTTCAAAACCACCGACATCAGTGAAATCAAATAAAAGAAAACTGAAAATGCTAATGAGTTGATAAAGAACTGTAATAAAGGGTTATTCATGTTGGTGAAATCAGGGTTCAGAAAGCGTACAACATGCATTAAAATGCATTTCTTAAAAAAAAAAACTTTATTTGAAGGCACACAGATGAGCTTTTAGGGTATCCTGAACTAAAACAAAACAAAGACAAAGTGTGGATTTAATAACTTTGTCTTTGGGCTGGCCGGGTTGGTGAACTTCATTCATTTCACATGCTAGGACATCCCTGACTACACAATTGTTTGATATACTCTAAGTCCTGTGGTGGAAAACCTCTGGTATTACGATGGAGGAAAACACCCACTCACACACTCATTTACACACTACGGGCAATTTGGGAACGCCAATTAGTCTAATCTGCATGTCTGTGGGAGGAAACCAGAGCACCCGGAGGAAACCCACCAAGCACGGGGAGAACATGCAAACTTCATGCACACAGTGTCGGGAATCGAGCCTGGCCGGGAATCGAACCCGGACGGTGCAAGGCGACAGTGATAACCACTATATCACCGTGCCGCGGTCATGTATATCATTTGTTGCAAAATATATTCTCTTATTTGGTGCATCAATAATGGTTGTTTCAAAATCTCCCAAATATGGTCAACGTAGTTAGTGTCTATGAAGGCCGTGACATGTGCTTTACGTAAGTTTCATCCCTAACAAACCATCCAGCGAGCTCCCGTGCCCCGCGGATGGAGGTAAAGTCGTCTTGAAAGAGACTAAATAACTTTCATAACTTGAAATGACAATTTTCTCTAAGGCAGCAAGTGGACCATAACAACAAAAGTAGAATTAGTGAGGCGTGATGTTGCAGCAGGTAGCATTATCACTTCAGCTTGAGCGAAATCGGAAATGAAGGGTTGGTTAATATAGATATTTTAGGCATATACTGGATGGTTTTCTTTCTTACATTCCAGTATAAAATTTCCTTTCTTATGTGCAGCTCTCTCACTCTGCAAGTATTTCTGTTATTGTAACTATTTGTCCTTAACATTACAAGGTCCCGGCCCAATATCTAATAATAAAACAGTGGGACATTCTTCTCATTGTTACTAGATGATAATCACACCAGAACACTGAAGCAGAGAGATCTTTGAGACCTTGATTTTGATTCTGTTACTCCTTACCATCATATTATTTTTTCCCTTTCTCTTGTTCTTCTCTTTTCACTACGTTATGTCCTGGACACTTATTCTCCCTCTTCTATCTCTCTTTCTTTTTCTCTCCCAGTGCTTTCTATCCACAGTGGGGGAAGGAATTTATCTATTTAATTTTGTTTCTTCTCACAATTCAAGACGCTTCCTAATCGGAGACATTTGCACACTTTTTGATGTGAGGGTGAGGGCTTCTGCTGTGAACTGTAGGGAGACTTGGATTCCGCTCCGAGCAGCTCCTCAGAGTCGCAAGTGGCAAGTGACACGCCAGAGTGTGAATGGAGAGGAACTCAACACACACCTCCACTCCAGATGAACTGGCGCACAAGGTCTTTGCACTTTTGTGCATGAAGAGCATTCAGAGTGTTTACCCAAGTATACTCTGGAGTTTGTCATGATGTACAACTCTTGATCTCTGTCTGGGATTGTGTTGACGTCCTGTTGACGTTCAGGTCATTTCTGTTTGCCCAGATGTCCAGTGTGAGATTAAAACACCAAATCTGTACTTCATCAGTGAGAGAGTGCTACATGTGTGCCCTGAAATGATCTGTGTGTGTTTTTACCACATGCACAGAGTTCCTGGGATGAGCAATGGACACGCCTCAGCTACAGTATGTCCAGGAGGTCTGGTGAAGAAGAGGATTCTGAAGATAATGAATAATAAAAAAAAAAGTCAGTCTCTTTTAAACAGTGAAGAAACATTGAGCACAATAACAAATACATGCTGGTATTACTTTTAGCTATAGCAATAATGTTTTATCTTTGATTTTGCAATTGCTCCAGTTGTCCTTTTTTATGGTTGCTAATAAAAATACCTCTTTTTATTGTTGTTAGTCGTTGCTGGAAGTGGTGTTTTCAAGGCATCGCAGATCCTTGTTTCCAGACCATCAGACAATTTTTTTGCTGGAATAGAAATGGATTTGCTGACCAAATCCCAGTTTAGATTAATAATGGAAAACAAAATTGAGCAAGTCAAATTACGCATCAGCTGAGGAACCAGAGCTTGGGTTACTGTCTGTGCAGATTTCTGCCTGTTTTCATGTGGCTTTCTCTGGGCTTTGTGGTTTCTGTCTACTTCCCAAAAACATATAATAGGTGAACTGCCTACTCTACACTACTCTAAGTTCTCTCTATTGTGTGAATGTGTGTGCTCCAGATCCAGAGGGACCCCACAAGGATAAAACAGTACAACAATGATAAGAAGAAAGATTAAATGGTATGCTATATGGCCAAAGGTTGGTGATACCTGACTGTCACGTCCATATGGGGTTCTTCCCTAAGTTACAAAAACAAAATTTTTTGGGATGTCTTTGTATGATGTAGATTTACATCGTCCATTGACTTAAACTAAGGAGTCTGGGCATGTTTCAGCATCACAAGACCTACAGTATGAGCACAAAGACATCTTCCTGGAAGAACTCAAATTGTCTGCACAGAGTTGGGTTTCTTTTGGAAAACCAGGGACACTGCTTGCAGGTGAGGCGAATCTTCATGCTCCAAAATCTAGTGGAAAGCCTTTCCCAGAAGAGTGGGGTTTATACAGTAGTTGCAGCAGTGGGGAACTAAATCTGGAACTGGATGGTCAAAATGTACACCTGGGTCTGACAGTTGGGTGTCTACAAACTTTTGGCTATACACTGGGTTAAAACAGTACTCTTCGAGATTCACAGTGCAACAATGTTTGACAAATGTAAAAGCAATGACTCTAACTACAGTAATGTATAAGGAGAATGTCTGTTTAATATTGTTTCCCTTTTACACTCTTTAAACTGTAAAAGTCATTCATGCTACAGTACATGAAGCCAATCAGAGCACCTCGAGGCTAAGGCAACTGACCCCAGAGATATTCTTAATCCCTGGAAATGAGTTGTCTGTCCTTCATCTTGCCCCTCCCATCTGGTTCCAGCAGCGTGAGAGGTTATGGTGGTGCCTGTCTGCCTGTCAGGCCTTGGCTCTTTCCCTCACACTGACACTGGATGGGACAAGAGCAGCTTTTGTTCATTTTCTGCTTGCACACATCTGCTCATCCTGGACAAGCCTTTTACTGTGCCGTCATCCAGAACAGTACTGAATGTAAAGGCTCACCTAGAAATGTTACAAGAGTAATGATCGTCTTCATGATAGGATTCATTTAAGTTCCACATTCTGGAAACTAAAGATTCTAAAATTCTGTTTTAGGTAACGTGGATGTCTGCTAATTATTCTTGAGTGTTTTCACAAGCAACATGCCCCAAAATATACATGTTAATACATGCTTTTACTGTACAGATGATTTGGTAGCCACAAACCTCTAGCAGAACTCTGGTTAGATATCTGACCACTCGTTTTGGCTGAATTGCTAATGTTTAGTTAAGTTTTCTTGGTTGCTGAGCACTTAGACACACCTTTTATTTAATCAGCTACCATACCACTATCATGCTCAACAGTACAGTAGGTACGGTGTTCTGCACTCTTCTTTACTCTTTACTCTTGGGCAAAACTGTCCTCCAAGAGGGCTTTTCTTCAGTCCATGTGGTATGCTATAAACTTCACCCGAGCTTAAAAGTGTCAATTTTGGAGCAGGGCCTTCTTTCTTGGACGGCAGCCTTTCAGTACATAGTGATGTAAAACTCACTTGACTGTAGACAATGACATCGGTGTTTCCAGCAGTTTCCAGTTCATCACAATCCTGTGCCTTGCTGGTTTCCTGAGTTGTTCCAGATGATCCAAGCCATGTTCCTCTCAACAAATGGTGTCAGATTGGGTCTTCTTCATCCTTGGCAAAGTGGCTACAGCTCCCAATAACTTGTAATTACATAAAATTGTTTGAACTGATCTTGGAATCTGCAGCTGTTTAGTAATGGCTCCAAGAAACATGCCTGACGTGCGGATCTATAATCCTCTTTCTCAGATCTGCACTGAGTTCTTTGGACTTTCCCATTACACTGTGTTCTGGTCAGTTAACACTCAACACAGTCCTGCAAAACAAAACCTTTTTGTGTTGCACAGAGAAGCTACCAGTTGTAGTCACTAATAGGCAGCTAAGGGCTTCTTTCTGTAAATATTAGGTCAGCCATGATAGTGAACCCCTTAAAAAGACGGGCTTAAGGGCCGACAAAGCAGACTGGTAAAGCTGTTGCTTGAACCAAGCTACCACTGCTTAATACTGCCACATAATAATCTATGTGTATGTACAGTACTGTGAAAATATATTGAGCTGATATATTGAACCCAGTTTTTTTTTTTTTTTTGGTTTTGTAATTGTATTTTTTCTGTATTGTCCTGAGGAATAGTACAATAAGTTTGTGTCTCTCATTTTTAGTCTAGTCCCTGTACCTGAGCAGTTTCAGAGCAATGGGTTTTGTTCATTAAACCACACAATGACCTATGAATCATTCAAGCAATAACATTCATCTACCTTAAGGCAAGAACCAGAAGACAGATGATCAGGCCAGTGATTAGTATACTGGAGATGCTGAATGCTGAGTGGTTGGCACAGATGAGAGGGGAAATGAGATTGCTGCTGAGGTTGATACATAAACTACCATTTTAAAAATTGTATCTTCAGGCACTTTGCACCTGTCACAGTAAAAGATTTGTTCCTGTTTCTTTAATATAATCTGCATAATATAATAAACGTTTATTATGAAGAAATGAGGGCTGGCCCAAGACCTTTGCACTGTACTGTGTATGCTCTTCAGTCTATTGAAATATGTACATTGCACAATCATACTTCTTTAGAAAAAATAATTTAAACCTCAATATTGCTCTGACATTATGATGAGTGTATGTAAATTTCTGATAATTTTGCTTCCTTCAACAAATAAATGCTTACAACTATCGGCGATAGCACAAGACAAATTAGTAAAATATGTCTAATAATAATAATAATAATAATCTTATTAATCTTGTAATTGGTTAGTGGTAATCTTACAGTACATTAAGAAATTATTAGTATTTTTTTTTATTTAACTAGATTTAAGTCACTTGCTAAAAAATCACTTTTGTTAAAATATGTGATGCTGGACCATTGTCAGACTTCTCCTGTCTCCTTTCTACTCTACGTGTATAAGTGTCTGGGCTGACTGGTAAGATCTGTGCTGTGGACAGCGTGTGGAAGTAGTGACATCTCCATTTCCTGCTCTCATCACTTAGTGTACTGAGGTTTCTCCACTGTTTGATCCTTGACACCACTGTCACAGTCTGCTGGAGCCTCAGTAGCTCTGCACCAGACTGCATTAAAGCTCAGGCTGCGTGATGCTCTGTCTTACTCTGAGCTGCTGTAATAAAAGATCAAATCTAGAACCCTTAAGGGATCTCTGGCTGTCCCTCTGGAGAGAACCTTAAGAGTTCTATATTGAACACTACGGCAGCATGTTTAGCTTGAAAGGGTTCTCTTTCAAGGAATTGACATCCCTGTAACTAGAACATCTTGCTTACTTTTTCTCTACATCTGCCTGAGAATTTTGCCTACATTTCTTTCTTTCTTTCTTCCTTCCTTTCTTTATTTCTTTCATCTTGACACATAAGGCTGGAATGTCTTTCTTCCTTCCTTTCTTTTTTTTGTGGCTCTACATCTGGTTAGGATTGATTTCTTGATTTCTTTCTTTCTTTCTTTCTTTCTTTCTTTTTTCATCTTGGAACATTTGGCTGGAATGTTTTTCTTTCTTTCTTTCTTTTTTTCGTTCTTTCTTTCTAATATTTTTTCTTTCCTCCTTTCATTGCTTTATATCTGGTTGGGATTTATTTCTTTTTTTCTTTCTTTCTTTTTTATCTTGGCACATATGGCTGGAATTTCTTTCTTTCTTTCTTTTTTGTGGCTCTACATCTGGTTAGGATTGATTACTTTCTTTCTTTTTTTCTTTCTTTCTTTCTTTCCTTCTTTGCTCTACATCTGACTGGGGTTTCTTTCTTCCTTTCATTGCTCTATATCTGGTTGGGATTTCTTTCTTTTTTCCTTCTTTCTATTTTTATCTTGGCACATATGGCTGAAATTTCTTTTTTATGGATCTACATCTGGGTGGGATTTCTTTCTTTCTTTCTTTCTTTCTTTCTTTCTTCTTTATTCATTTATTTATTTATTTATTTATTTATTTATTTATTTATTTATTTTTCATCTTGACAAATATGGCTGGAATTTTTTTTTTCTTCTTTTATCTCGGTAATTTTTGCTGGAATTTCTTTCTTTCTTTTTTCCATCCTTTTATTTTTCTTCTTTAAACTTATTGCAGTTTCTGCACTTTTCTTCTTTTGCCCCCACCCAACACACTCAAACACACACACATGCACACACACACACACACACATGCACACACAGCCTTGCACTTACTCTCTTTAAGATGGGACTCAGAGGACTTGCCTGCTGATATTTAGCTTACATATTGTCTAAATTTATGATTTTTAATATATTTTTTTAACTATTTTGCTTGCTGCCCCAGTTTAGTTGTCTCCAGCTCCCAGTTATTGCATGCCTTGTGTTTCTCTCTGCACATGGAGTGGGAGGCTGGCTACTGCATGTTTCCCCATCAGCTGCCACATAAACACTGCTGACTGTATTGACATACCGGGAGAGAAAAGTGCTAGCTACTTGATTTAAAAGACACTAATCACTCCGGGAGGTTGAAAAATGGTACATCGGATATAAAGCCTCCACTGGATACCTCGGTGTCACTTCCTTTAGATACCAGACTCATTTCGTCTGGACTCTGAGCAGGTGAGACTCAGAGTCTGAGTCTTAAGGTAGTCCTGATAGTTTATAGATATTTTTATGTGCCCTTTTTCGTTATTATTTGTTTGAGATACAACTGATACACTTTCAGTGATCTTGTCTTGACTTAAGAACTATAAAGAAACACTTAAGGAATGAAGGACTAAAGACACATTTGTTCATATTCTCTGAAGGTTGTCTCATTCTTGCCTTTAGTTACCTTTGCTTACCATCAGTTTGCCATCCCCCTCCCTTTTCTCTCTCCATCTGAGCTGATCTAATGATTCATGGCGCTGCATCGAGCCGCTTGTCGGAGATCAATCATCTTGGTCCGAGCATTCTGCCGACTGTTTGAGTAGGGGGCCATTAGAGAGATCTGTTTGGAAGTGTTTTGTGAACCTAAGCTGCTTCAAAGGTCAGGGTTTCAAAAAAAGGAGGCTTTTTGAAAAGTGCTGTTGTACGTCTGTAAGCCAAACGTCTGCAAGTGCGTATGTGTGTGTGTGTGTGTGTTATGTTTGTGTGCATGTGTTAGAGAGGCCTTGTCAGCCTCATCGTGACTCCGCTGCCCTTTGTTAGTGTGAATGCTTAAACAGTCCGCCACGAGCCCTGAACCTGAGATAAATAATTTCCACTGTCTGTCATGCTGATTTGAAATATGCACGGCTCCGGCTCGGAGGCGAGATGAGACGAGAAGAGGAGAGGAGAGGAGAGGAGAGCCGGGATGTGATGCTTACCGTGGAGAACAGACTGTACAAGGAGCCTTGTTTTATGTGGCTTGTCAATACTTACTAATGAGAATCTCCGCTGTGATTTGCATTGTGTAGCATGAGCCACAACGTGTTGCTAACATCTTGTGAACACGGGCTCTTGAAAGTGTTCGAGTCCCGGCTTTATGCGCTCCCGAGACCTGTGGAAAATTGTGCTTAGGATGCGTCAGAGCAGCACTTTCATTGTTTTAGACCCAAAAGTTCCTTTCAGTTCGTAGTTTCATTTTTTTTTCCCCCTCACACACACAACAGTCGATCAACAGTTTTTTCAACCGGCGGAACGCTGCCTTGTGACTGATTTAAAGCTGATGTTCGTTCACCACAGAGACCCATTAAGAGTGCAGAGGAACACCCAGACTGCTGCGACTTGACAAAACTTCATGAATCACCCGACGTTGTCACGTTTTCACTCTTGCTCTCCGCTTAAAGCCGATAGCCGCAATGAAGTGTTCGTCATCCTCGTGCCCAGAAGTGTCACTTTGGAGTAACTTTTCCTTCCTGATTTTGTGGTGTGCCAGACCTCAGCTCCATATGTCTTTAATAAGCAGTAGGCATGGTGGAACTTGACTTGAACTTGACACGTCCTGGCCAAATACGACGGCTGGAAATGTTAACATGTGATAGCAGGTTTAAGATCCAGCACTTTATCAGCTAATTGGGTTGCTGGCACAGCGGCGACGAGCTTTTTTGTCTGCAAAACCACTTTTTCCACCCCACAAAAGGGGAGCAGAATTGAAATCAGCTGTATTTAGTGGATTTAAGGCACTTTTTTAGAGGGGGTTTGGTTTAACCACATATAAAGTGGCTGCATCCTCACCATCGAGCGGCTTCTCGCCAGAAACGCAGCACTGCCCGAGTCACGTCCGCTAAATCATTTTAAAACACTGAACTGTTTAAATGTCCTTATGAGCAGAAGCGCACTCTCACTGTCTCTCAGAATTGGACAGAAAATGTGGTTGCTCATAAAATTATCCATATGCTGATAATTATCTTTCTTTTAGATCGTAGTTTCCCTTCCTAACGACGGTCTTAGATGAGATTTTTTAAATTGATATTTTTATGTATCTCTCTCCATGTACAGTATTCCTTCCTACTTACAGAGTTTGTTGAAACTGGGACACACACTTAGCGATTCTTGTTTGCTTTTTTTCCCCCCTTAAAGTCACTGAATTATTTTAAAAAATAAACAAACAAAACTTTCAACTGGAAGAATATTTAATTGTTTTTTGATGACTTAGGATATGACCATGGGAATTCAAAGTCTTAAATATTTAAACACGTGCAATCTGGAACGAAACCGTATTTCCATTTACTTTTAAATGCATTTTTTCCCCCACCCCATCTTCAATAATGGTCAGTCTCTGAAAACAAGCAAAAAAAAAAAGCATCAAAAAGATAAATATTTGAATTCCAGTACAAGGGAGGGTCCTAGATTGAAACAAACCTCTGGGATGTGGGCGAGAAGAAGGCGTGCCACTCTGCCAGAGGGTGGCAGCAGCGAGTGGCCTCCTCCACCGAGCTCTGCCAGCCAGTGATTATAATTTATGATCCATTTCTATTATAGGTGGGGTGTGCGGAGATAGTTACAGTAATAATTATCAGGACTGAAGTGTTTCCTAGGCAACCGGGGCCTTTTTTTTCCCCTCCATTCATGCGGGTGCAGAGGGGGAGAAACAGAGCGCCTGTGTTGCATGACATGGCTGGGAGAGAGGAGCCACGGACCGTGTTACTGCCGTTCGCCGGGTAGCCTAGCTGACGCTTCTTCCAACGTGATACACGCGCTCCAGACACTCGCTAAATCAAAGATATCTTGTATAGCTCCAGTCTTGGCATCACCGCTTTAAATTGTTACGCTTCAATCTCACTTTTTTCCTGGTGGAAAGACGTGTTAGTTTAATAATCCGGGTTGAAAGGTTAGGAGGATATGTGGGATATGTGGGATCTCACACCCAATCACTGGCACAGATGCTGACTTCTAAAAAAAAAGGGGAAAAAAAACTAAGCCTTAGTGTACATACCTAATAACTGGGTGTCAAGCCAGGTCTGTCACTGATTTTCACAGGATCTCTGACTGTCTATGTGTGTGTGTGAAGTGCTGATATATTTTGGGCCGTTTCTCTGTTGTGAATTGGCAGTAGCTCGAGCACAAGCCGCCTCATCCACGTTGTCCTACGAGGCCCTATATAAACCCCTCGTGCAATAAGAGGACGGCCCTAATTCCTTATCATAAAAATCTAATGGTGGTGCTGTTGGAGAAATCGGCGTGTTGAGGCCAAGCAGTGGGGAGAACGCACTCGGATCTGTGCCATTAAACTCAGCATGCTAACTCTGATGCGTTTCTTAATTCGGCTTGTTGTGGAGAGAAGAAGGCAGAGTGAAGGAGAAAAAAGCGGCGAGTCAAAGTTAGTCACCTTCAGCGTGAACTCGTGATTCTATTTTCACGCCTGTTTACGTGCACTTCGGAGACCTGTTATAGCAATAACCACAACTTTGCTTAAACAGAACAGCAAGACACCGGCAGATTTACTTTCTTATTGCTACTGAGACAGCGATATTTGGAAGGCTGCCTTTAAACCAACGCTGCTCTAATAGCGGACCTATTGTGGGCACTTAGCGCCATAACTACACGCCCATCACCAGTTAGCATCGTCGGACGAGCACCACAGAATCGGTTTGCTTAATTTCAATTACAGCTGTCCAATGAAAAATGAAATTGAACAGGCGAAGGAGTTTTTTTTTTTTAGCAAGCGTGATTGGAAGCAATCCTGGTTATTGCAAATAGCACAAGCCCCTGATACCCATAAATAACTGTTGTGAGAAGCGGGATCCTGTTGCTCTGTTACACTGGTGGAGGGTGCAGGAGCAGGAGCAGGTGGATGAGGATAAGCTAAGCTAGCAGAGTACCGAGAATGCAGCGGAGGGCGACTCTGGGCTCCGCTCTGTCCCAGAGCAGATTGTGCGGTGGAGCTGGTGGCTGGCATTAGTGCCGCTGGGACTGAATTCGAAACGAGATCGGAGACTCACGTGGGGTTAAAGCGCTCTCCGCACCCCCAGAGTCTGTCATTGATTGAGGTGCTCGGCTGATATGTCACCACCAGGCACACAGATGGATGAAGGCGCAAACACGCTGCTCTCGCAAACACCTTGGCGTCGCCTTGTGTGTGCATGCATGTATATTTTATTGCGGTAACATGAGCGCCGTGTGTTTTGTCTACACATTTCCCGTAATCTGTTACACACAATTCTCGAGTGTCTTCCCTTCAGTCTCTCTTAAATCCTCTCACCTATCTCTGTTTTCCTCTCCTTCGCTCCCTTTTCTTTCGCCTCTCACCACCCTGAAGTGCCCTCTTTAATTGAACAGTCATCTGTTGGCTGTTTTCTTCTTTTCCAGCCACCCCTCCCTGATACCAGTCCATCAGATGGCTCCAACCAGCCCTGTCTCCCTCCATCTCTCTCTCTCTCTCTCTCTTTCTTCCTTTCTTTCTTTCTCCTTCCTCCATCATGCCATCTGCTTCTAGCCCAGCGACTGGCGAAGGGCTGTGCCATGCTTCCCTCCCTCTTTTTTTCCCCTCTTTCTCCTCCTCCTCCTCCCTTCTTTCATCCAGCGCTCCCTCCCTCCCTCCCCGTTAGCATTGTTTGTTTGTGAGAGGATACTGCGCCTTTAAGAGGTCTGCCTGCTACTCGGGCCTAATGTCATTAATCTGTACAAACTTGGTGTGACAGAAGCAGGAGGCACCGCAGATTGATGACATTTTATTGTTATTGCAGTGCTACTATTAACTGTTCGACAGTTCTGCTCACATTTTCCCCCACTTTACCTCCACACATACACATCCAGGCACATAGAGACCAGGGGAAATGAGCGAGCTGCAAATTGAACACATCGCTAGCCTGATACAGAGACAAACTGATTAATTTAAGTGTAAAATTGCAATTTTGATGTTATATTCTGGTGGCATTTATTTGCAAATAAATGTGACCGAATCCTCGGCGTAGTCATTTCTAAAAGCTTGTTATATCTTATACCGTAATGGTTAAGACGCCCCGAATTTAAACATACAGATGGGAATACTTGCATTTTTTTCTTTCTTTCTTTCTTTCTTATCCTATAGAATAGGATTGATTTTATTCCGTATATATGCATTATGTATACATTATGTGGTATGTTTATAGGATAGAGAATGTATCTTGATGCAAGAAAAGGTGTTTTATTGATCCATATTGCTTCAGCATTCATTTCATGCTTTTAGCAGGAAATCTTTTAAAGCACTTGAATAGTTTATAGTTCATTACGTCACGTGATTCGCTCAGAGTGCCGTACCGATCACTCGAGCAGTATGTTCCGCTCAATATGCGGTGTTTAAGTAATCGTCATCCTCAGCACCACCATCCGTCCTGCAATACAGTAAATTTTACAGGTGTAGCAACAGTGTGGCAGCTGCAAATTTGTGTTGCTGCAGCAGCTAAAATGAAAAGATATTCAGTGCTGATTATGGATTTCTGCCAGTTTCGGAAATCTAATTCTTTGTAGTAAGTAAGTCAGTGAGCTGACGGCTCCAGCGATCTGTCATGATTTGTATGATTTAAGCCCCCACCTTCAGTATGTGAGGGCCCTGTATGTAAGCCTACCTTCGTAGGATGTAAATATGATTAAAATGTTTCACGCTGAATAAATAATGCACGTCATATGTATTGTTACTATCTCCCATTTCACACGCATGCGCACTTTGAGCAGGTCTGTCTGTAAGTGTGTGCGTGTGTGTGTGTGTTTCACTGATATGTACGGAGCTCAGGGTTGTGCCAGGGAGCGTCGGCTGTACAAGGTCAGACCCAGAGCTCATTAAGAACAGGGGAAGGGGGGCGTCCCACTTGTCCCATTCTCACTAACCTTATTCTGTAATTAGCCATTGTTTCCTCTTAACACTCAGGCCAGGCGGGAGGAGGAGAGGGGGAAACCTATTAAAGAACACGAATCCCAAACCCACTACCAGCTCACAGGTCACACAGGAGCACACGCACACACACACACACACACACACACACACACACTCCTTACAAATGGCTGCTCCAACCCAGTTATAGGCCACCAATGCCGAACGATCCAGGAGGTGATTTTATTTAACCACTTATTAAAATGTAATTCAAATTTTCATTCGGAAGAACTTCTAAAACCATTCCAAAACATTATTTAAATACAGATGCGTCACATTTTAGATGCTTTATACGATATTTAAATCTATTAAATAAATAAAAACGGTGAGAAGAACAGAAAATATCCACTTAAGCGGTAGGTCTACGGGTGGAAATGCCTCGTTGGTATGAGAGTTATCAGAGGACAATGACCAGCCCGGTTTAAGCTGACAGGAAGCCCATGTCGCCTCAAATACTGTAATATTCAATCACACACTTTATAACTGTAGTGAGCAGAAAAGCATCTCATCCAGTGAAAACTTCCAGGTGGATAAAAAACATATAAGTATATTAAATCCTTGCATGCCAAAGCATACCTAAATGTGCTTACAGCTAGACTCATGATTATTTATTTATTTATTTTTTAAAACATTTGATTTATACAGTATGCTTTATTTATATGCTTCTTATATTTCATTTTAGTTTTTTGTTCTTAGCCAACATTACACTAATAACTTAGTGAGAGATCAGCTCTAATATTACCCTGTGTATACTGACTATATGTGTGATATACAGTCTGCAATCACGTCTGCAAACCTGTCTTTGTGTTACTGTCTCTACTGTTGCTGGATATCTGGAATTTCATTCGGGATCAATAAAGTATCCATCCATCCATCCATCCATCCAGTATACTTAAAGTTGGCTATTTTGGAACAGTTAATTTTGTACTAAGTGTATTTTGTTAAGTTGTAATTAAATAATGGAGACGCACTATTTTACGTGTATAATATTAAGTGTACTTACATGTGTTAAAGTGAAACAACTTTAAGTATATTATACACTTAAAATATATGGCTGTGTGGGTCCTAATGCACATATCTGACCCAGGTCTTACTGAAATTATAGTATCTCTTTAATGTATTATAAGTACATTACAGCAACTATTATTTGCTAACAAATTAACAACAACAACAAAAAAAATGAGTAATATACCGTAAATATATTCTTATTGCAGCAGTTGCATGCTGTTACACGTCTGGCCAATTTGAATTATTAAAAAAGTACACTTTGTGATTCATAAAAATAAACTTTGTTATATCAAGTATAGAATACTACTGTATTGCAAATGTGTTATTAGTACACGCTTTAGGACCTTATACGAATGCTGAATGCATTTTTCGGTACTATCACATGTTTTTAGTGCCATTGAATCACATTAAACATTATATAGCAATGACGAGACAGAATTCATTTGTGAATTCAATGGATTTAATTTAACTGCACATGGTTACTGAAAAAAGAAAGTGTAGCTTAACAACAAAACTTTGACAAACACACACACACACACGTCTGAACAAATACAGGCATTATTATTAGAATTATTATTCCAGCTGTTACACAGAGGGCGAAAGCTACGCAGCATTAAGCATTAAGAAAAGTACATAAGATTTAGCAATAATAGAATAATGAAACAACACGTTCTATAGTCCTATATACTTAATTTTAAACATGAAATTTATCTTATCCTTGTGCTTTGGAAATGAAATACTGAAATTTTACTTCAAATATATATTTTCTATATATTTTTAATATAGTGTTTAAATAAAACTTTATATATATATATATATATATATATATATATATATAACCGAATGTACAATTTTCGATATACTATAAAAGATTTAAATATATTTGTAACACACTAAGTAGTTTTTTTTCCCGCTATGGTTGAGGGAAATGGGTTTTCACTTGCAGAAGACTACATCAGGTTCCACTCCTGTCAGTTAAGCATAAGAATACCAGGCGATGATTTTCTTCAACTGTACAGTTTCAGCTGTTTAGATATTGATCACTGAGACAAATATAAACTTACTAAAACTTGAATCACTTTCAGTAAATAATATGAACAATAAACTTTTATTATTTTTTTTTAACTTAGAAATGATGTAATCTTATTTGATAAATACAATCTGACAAAGTGCATTCATTTTTCATAACTGATAAAATTAATACAATTCTTGGCAGACAGCTTATGGACTCATAGACTTTTGGACTTATTTTTGAAGCATTAAATGCATTCTGTTATACATATCATATTGCAAGTGTACTTTATATTTGACAGGCTGCTTTCTCAGTTCTGATGCAAACAGTCTCTGGCTGGTTTTGTCGGTCCTTCGTTTTTCTTCTGCGTGAGTACCAAGCAGCGTTGGTTGAGAGATTGCTGTGATTGTGGTGGGTTCGTGAGCTCCAGAGGCAGCAATGACAGTCAGTTCAGCTTAATGATGATTGATGAGAGCACCCAAAACACTTGCTTCCTCTCTCCAGGGCTCAGGAATTAGGGAGGAGGTCTTCATCTAGCTGACCTCCAAAAAAGTCGGTGCTCCATTGCAGTTTTAAAATTAGCAATGTATATAATGTAATTCTTTATGTGCATGTGTGTGTATGTGTGTGTGGGTGGCTGAGCAAATTGGAGTAGATGCATAGAATTACCTGTGTCTGTATGTTAGTCGTGATATTATTGCTTGTTGACTAAATATTATTGACTATATTGGATATATTCACCTCTTTTTTCTGTTCCCCTCTGTTTCTCTTTGCTCTCCGTCTCCCTCACCTTAAAATTTGGCAGTAGTCCATAATTCCTTTTCATTCCTCCAATTTAGCCTGTCACCTGTCTGTCACTCACTTTCCACTCCACATCAGTCTCTTTCTCGCTTGCTTATGATTTCTCTCTCTCTCTCTCTTAGCTTTTGCCAAGGTACAGTAAACTGCACCGCCGTTCACCATCACCGCAGCGCAGAAGTTCGAATCCTTTGTGCACGGTAAACCACTAAACGCCTCAGCAGAGACTCCGCTTAATGCAATCTCTTAGCTGATCCACGGGCTGCAACATTTACCATTCTGTCAACCTGCAAAGTAACATATCCGCCATGTTTGGGCAAACTTTGTCACCAAATTGCTGTTAAATTGCATCTTGCTTGCTGTGTATTGCATTGGGTGTTGGTGTCATCAGCGTAGAGGCCTGTCTATCAGATGAGCGAGTCTTTATGAGGCCTAAACAGAGAAGTGGAAGGCCATCGCGTGGGAGTAGAGACACAGGCGTAAGCGGCTAGAGCGACAGACTTGATGGGATTGCGGAGACCTACGAGGACCATGATGAATGTCTGAAATTGGTTTGTCTGGTGCTTGATAAGCCATTTGTTTTCATTAGCCCGATGCTAGTTTAAGTCTATGGAGTAGGACTGATTGGCGAGGTGCTTGAGGGGCCCCTGCATCGGAGACGAGGCATCTGTGGCGCACCCCGGACCTCCTTCGCCTCTAAAAGAATTAGCCGATGCCGCTCAGCTCGGGTCCCTGTGGCCAGCTGCTGATCAGATAGGCTGCTGACAGCAAAATATCATTCACTCGCTGTCGCCACCACGCTCTCGTTGAAGCATGTCCATTAAATATTGACGACACGTTATCTCCGGGCACCAAGGGAACGTAAAAATAACGCAGAGGATGGAGAAGGGGGCGGGTGGCGCGAGATAAGCTCGGATGTGAGAGGTTCACCTTACAGAAGCGATGCTGTTATTCCTTTCAGTAGTGGACAAAGGAGTTGGCGTGCCCTCACACAACGGCTTCAAGGATCAGTCCTTTAATCTGCCCTACTGTACAACCGTTAATCACTTCATTCAAGGCACATTCTGAATGCTTTGAGTTTTATTTTACTTTGAAGGGGACAGACAAAGTGTATGATTTTTAATAACCTTACAAAGTGTCACTTGAGTGTGTGTGTGTGTGTGTGTGTGTGTGTGTGTGTGTGTGTGTGTAGGTATAATGCAATGAGCTGTAATCACTGTACTGAAGCTCTAGTGTTTTTAAAGGTGTTAAGAGCTTGATATTGCTCAATGTATACACACACCTTCACACACCCTGCAGTCGAATCAGGGATATACATTCAGTGCTAACATTCCCTACAGTGAGAGGAAATAATTCAACGGGCGGGATGCCCAAACTAAGCCGCTGGCATTTACAACAGGAACAGAACAGGAACACACAAGTATGGGTGTGTTAATGAGTATGTGCATATGTGTAATGTATGCATGTCTGTTTAGGGGTTTTATTTATATAAAAATGCACACCAGACAGGCTAATGAGAGAAGAGCCACATGGTGGTGGTGTTGGGGAGCCATGTGAGGCTCGTCCAGGTCTTGACTAATTGGAAGCTTTCACTATTGATTAGGAGACAGGGCATGAGCACACATGGCTTCCATGTCAGAGCACACAAGCAGCAGGGAAGAAAGAGTGTCAGAAATTGTGTTTATGTGCGGTGAGACATAACGGCGCTTCGCCGCTATCTACTAATACAGTTACGACAATTAGCTGTACTCGACTGTACACAATTTTCTGACTGTCACCTCTTTAAAACACCTGATCTGAACATTTCAGCAAGTAAGATGGTTCATAACAGGGTAGTAGATGATTTGTTGGTGTCACCCGGATGTTCTGTAAGTGTACGTTAATTGGATTATAAAGGACATGACAAGTAGTCTCATTTGAAGAAGCCGCTGCTTCGGGCGGGACCGAACGGGTTAACTGCATCGGCCATAACAGAATAAAAGCAAGCAAAATCAATAGGAGGAAAAATAGGAAAATGACATGCCTCTCCAGTTGGGAGATCTAATCTCCAATATCCATTTACAACACTAGGACTGGCTTCAGCAATTACAGGCCATCTCTACTGGCAGCCTCTCCTCTGGAGCACTGTACAAATGCCTTTAAAAATGCATTCAATACAGAAACACTTTATTTTTTTCATTAATAATATTAGACATTGTGAAATCAGTGCATCGACATGCAGCTCGTTCTGCTTTGAATTTTAAACTCAGCAATATCTATAATATAGGATTAAAAGTCTTATATGTATCATAAAAAAAGAAAAGAAAAAAACAAATAAATAAATGGAAGTCAAATTATCTTAATTCGCTCCTTTTTTGCAGATATTAGCTCCTTTTCTGCTTGATATTAAATTCAAATATTGCTGTCTGCAAGGTTATCCGGTCACATTAATAAACATTGACATGGCGGCGTTAAAGCTGTGGCGCATTTCAATATGAGAACTTGGACCCTCTTGTCTTTTTTTTTCTCTCTCTCTTTTTTTTTCTCTCCACGCTCTCTCTTCTCTACATCCTCTTTTGCTTCCTCCGTCCCTCTTTTTTTTTGTGTTGCCTTCTTAAGGAGTACTTTTTAGGGCCGTCTGCTTTCTTATCAGGCCCGGCGTGGAGCACTTGCCTCTGTCACTGTCCTCATGTTCGGAGCGAGCTGCTACCATTGTGCTCCCTAATGAACTTTGACCAAAATTAGACATACACTTCAACTTTTAAAGCAGGGCCCCCCTCAATGGTCCCTTTGTTGCAGCGGCGGCCCGGCACTGGGCGGATGAAGGAATGCTGAACTTCTCTCTCTTCCTCCCCCTCTCTGTCTCTGTCTCTCATTGACATGTGGAATTTGGGCCTCAGTCTGGCGAAGAGGCACAGAGAGAAACTAAGAGAGAGGGATAGAGAGAGAGGGAGAAAAGGCTTAGAAGCCCCTCGGGCGCTCTGGAAGGGCTGCTGAGCTCTCTCAGGCCAGAGACTGACACAAACCGTTCCTTCTCTGTCTCTGTTTCTGTGACCCCGTCTACAGTCTTCTGCTCTCTGACTCACCACATTGTTCCTTTATTTTTGTGTCAATCTTCCTGTCATTTTCCCCATCTGTCTCGACTTGTCAGTCAATTTGGCTTTTTGTTCTATTGTCGGGTTCCTGATTTCGTGTCTTTTTCTTTTACTCTTTTTTTTCTTTCTTTTTCTTTCATTTTTTTCCCCGTTTCTATTCTTTCTTAGTGTTTTCACACTTTCCACCCGGGACATTGTCAGCATCAGTTTACCAGCTTGCATTTTTGTGTCATTCACATTTTGAATATTTTCCCAAAATGCAGACATTTCTTTGAATTTTTCATCACGTCTCAGTACACAGGATGTGATCTGAGGAAGGAGTAAAGCAAAAATTATGGGATGCATATTGTTATGGAAGAATAATCAGTAAAGACGTGAAGCGGTGCTCTTATAGTATCTTATTTTAAGTAATATTTGTTTTTTTAATCTGTTTAAAGTTAGTTTCAATGTTGTGGAGCGTCCTGTTATCACATCTATTTTCCGTTAAACATTACCTTATCAGCTTTGTTTTCTCTCTCTCTCTCTCTCTCTCTCTCTTTCTCTCTGTCTGTCTGTGTTAATAAGACACACAAAACAACAGCTCATCATGGTGCAGAGAAACCGGAAACTTCAATTTCCTTTCTTCTCCCATGGCGGAAAACTTGACTGACAATGGAGACTCCTTCCATAAATATTCAGTAAATGTGTCCTTCCATAAAACTTAAATATGTCAATGCTATTCTTTGTTAAATAATGCATTTCGTAATCTGTTTATTGTTAGACATAGATTATTAGGAGCATGCATCTTACAAGTCCGCGTGAATGAGTTGATACTGTCAAAGGGAAAACTTGTCTATTAATACAAATTTGTGTTTCCCCTTTGACTTCCACTATATTTGCTTTGACAGGGATATGAACTTGAGTGACATCAATTCTTAAACCATAGGGTTTAATATAATATTGGCCCCATCCCCTTTGCAGCTATTACAGATTCCAGGATGGCTTTCCACAAGGTTTAGGAGTGTGTTTATGGGAAATTTTGACCATTCTTCCAGAAGCGCATTTGTGAGGTCAGACTGTGATGTGCTCTCCGCTCTAATTCATCACAAAGGTGTTCAACGGGGTTGAGGTCAGGACTCTGTGCAGGTCAGTCAAGTTCTTCCACATCAAACTCGCTCATCATGTGTTTATGGACTGTGCTTTGTGCACTGGTGCACAGTCATGTTGGTACGGGTGTGAAGTTGTTTTTCAGGAGTTGGGCTCCAGTGAAAGGAACACTGGAGTTTTTGAACAATTTCATGCTCCCATTTTTGTGGGAACACTTTAGGGATGGCCCCTTCCTGTCTCCTGTTGACTATCACAAAGTCTGCCTTTTAAAAGCCACTTCTAGATTGGCCCTTCAGTTTTGTCATTCTCAGGCAGCATTAAATCGATTACAGCTGATCCAAAATTCTGCTGCCTGACTCTTAACGTCTACGCGTAAAGGAGAACATATCTCTCCAGTTCTGGCTTTCCTTCATTGGCTCCCGGTACAGTACTAAATTAATTTTAAAATGGTTTTGGTCATGCTTAAATGTTTAAATGGCCTTGCCCCGCCCTACCTCTTAGATCTGCTTCAGCCCTATGCCCCACCCCTGTCTCTCAGATCATCAGATAAACTTTTGCTAAATGTACCTACTGTAAAACCAAATGCAAGTTTAAGGGTGACTGGGCGTTCTTTGTGGCGGCACCCAAATTGTGGAATGACCTACCCTTACTATTTATGAGGCCACATCACTGAGTGTGTTTAAGTCCCATCTTAAAACTAACTTGTTTTCTCTGGCGTTTAAACCACCACGAGAGGTTGATTTTATATATTGTGTTTGATTAGATACACTCACCTAAAGAATTATTATGAACACCATACTAATACGGAAATGTTAGCCCATATTGAT
This sequence comes from Clarias gariepinus, assembly GCF_024256425.1. Taxonomy (NCBI): domain Eukaryota; kingdom Metazoa; phylum Chordata; class Actinopteri; order Siluriformes; family Clariidae; genus Clarias; species Clarias gariepinus. The sequence goes on from NC_071102.1 coordinate 8,877,485, forward strand.
AGGATAGCATCCTGCGGTTGATGGAGATTTGTGGGATGCACATCCAGGGCACGAAGCTCCCGTTCCACCACATCCCAAAGATGCTCTATTGGGTTGAGATCTGGTGACTGTGGGGCCCATTTTAGTACAGTGAACTCATTGTCATGTTCAAGAAACCAATTTGAAATGATTCAAGCTTTGTGACATGGTGCATTATCCTGCTGGATGTAGCCATCAGAGGATGGGTACATGGTGGTCATAAAGGGATGGACATGGTCAGAAACTATGCTCAGGTAGCCCGTGGCATTTAAATGATGCCTAATTGGCACTAAGGAGCCTAAAGTGTGCCAAGAAAACATCCCCCACACCATTACACCACCACCACCAGCCTGCACAGTGGTAACACGGCATGATGGATCCATGTTCTCATTCTGTTTACGCCAAATTCTGACTCTACCATTTGAATGTCTCAACAGAAATCGAGACTCATCAGACCAGGCAACATTTTTCCTGTCTTCAACTGTACAATTTTGGTGAGCTTGTGCAATTTGTAGCCTCTTTTTCCTATTTGTAGTGGAGATAAGTGGTACCCGGTGGGGTCTTCTGCTGTTGTAGCCCATCTGCCTCAGGGTTGTGCGTGTTGTGGCTTTACAAATGCTTTGCTGCATAGTCAAAGTTGCTCTTCTATCAGCTTAAATCAGTCGGCCCATTCTCCTCTGACCTCTAGGATCAACAAGGCATTTTCGCCCACCGGACTGCTGCATACTGGATGTTTTTCCCTTTTCACACCATTCTTTGTAAACCCTAGAAATGGTTGTGCGTGAAAATCCCAGCAACTGAGCAGATTGTGAAATACTCAGGCCAGCCCGTCTGGCACCAACCACCATGCCACGCTCAAAATTGCTTAAATCACCTTTATTTCCCATTCTGACATTCAGTTTGGAGTTCAGGAGATTGTCTTGACCAGGACCACACCCCTAAATGCATTGAAGCAACTGCCATGTGATTGGTTGATTTAGATAATTGCATTAATGAGAAATTGAACAGGTGTTCCTAATAATCCTTTAGGTGAGTGTATGTGTGTGATGTGATTTTAATTATGTCTTTTTATATTATTTTATTATTTATGTGAAGCACTTTGGGGCATTCTTGCTGTTATAGTGCTATGCAAATAAAGTTGAGTTGAGTGGAGTTAAGTGAGAATTCCATTCATTTAAGGTTTTCATGCTTTGCAATTTTCTCTTATTTGTTTTCACTCATTTGCTTTAAAAACTGTGCAACAAGTCCATCATCCTCTTTCCCAGTAATGTACTGGCATCCATTCGCACCAGTTTTATTACAGTATGCCCTTTTTTCCCACACATAACCCTTTACAACGTGTTTTATAACATCGAATCTCAACCAAAAAGTGAAAAGGAATAAAGAGGTGTTTCCCTTTTTATCATTCTCTTAATCTTTTCTCTCTGTCTCTTTGTGCATGCAAAGGATTATAAATAAAGGTAAACTGGGCCCGGTTAGTCTCGCTAAGATGTCATCCCTAGCTGTGTGCTCATGCTGTTTTACGTCGTATTCTCATTTGCCAGGTTTCATCACGATGCTGCTTTATTGCCCCGATGCTTTTTCTCCTGTTCTAGCTGTCACTGTTTTTTTTTTCACCCGGCACGCAAATGAAAAGTCCCCGAAACATGATACAGAAAGCTTGCGGCTTTTCTTACACACACCAAAACACGCACGTTTTTCAATTGCGTATTAGCCCCGCCCACCGAAACCACCAATGACATGTCAGTAAGTGTTGCTGCCAGGGAGTGATGGGTATCAGCCAACGGAATATGACACGTAGAAGAAACCTGTCCAGTTTTACAACGCAGACACACACATGTGACATCTAGCAGACTGGAGCAAAAGCCGGACGCACAAAGAAGCAGTCTCTTCTAAAAGAGGAAAGCTGTACATCCTGTGCTAAAGGTGCATCGAGATAGATGATGAATTTGGTGTGATTCATTAGCGTGATGAATGAAGGAGTGTTATCAGGCACTGAGCAGTATCAGAAGGTCTGACTGATGCGTGTGTGTGTGTGTGTGTGTGCGCGCATATGCGTGTGTGTGTGCTTTCGGAATGTCAGTGCGAGAGCCGGGCCCTCAGGTCATTGACATTTAAAAACCCCAGACACCAGGCTGCCCTAGAGTCACAGTGATACACACACACTCACACACACACACATTCACACACATTGCTGAAATTTTGGGCGAAATTCACACAGGCTTACTGTCATATTATTGTGGGCTGTTTTTAAGACGAGCCCATGGTGGTGCAGCAGGTGGTGGTTGGTGCCTCACAGCTCCAGGGTTTGGTCCTTAATCGGAGAATCCTAAATTTCTACGTCCACGTACAGTACTGTAGGGATTCCTTTGGGATTCCTCCGCCTCCCAAAAAACTGACAGCAGGTTGATTGGCTGCTTCAAGTGTAAACGCGTGTATAAATGTTACCTATAATGGACTGGCGTCCCAGCCGGGGAGTTTTGGCGACCAGTTACACCCAGTGTCCATGGGATATGCTGTACTGTATTGAATACTAAGTATTTAATAAAAATCATATTTATTATTATGAGGCAACTCATCTTGCTTTCACAGGTACTGTTATGAAATTGAAAATTAATACTTTACAAGGGTGTGTGTATACTGTAGTGTGGCATGTAATACCTTACTCTACCACTAATGACTTTATGTGCTGCTTCCAGGTAAAGAAAACTTTCTACAGTAGTTTTTTTTTCTTTTTTTTCTCTTTGAAAGCTGACACACCTACCTTCCTACACCTCCACATCAAACTAAAAAAGTGCAACAAGGTGGCTAAATCATGACAAACAGGAAGCATTTTTCTTTTTACCTTTTCACGGAAAAAGTTGTGTCGGGAAATACGAGGCTGTTTCCCTGTGATAGCAGCGTCTCCCTCTCTCTCTTTCTCACTCACACACACACACACCATAGTAAAGTGCAAAAGGCTGCTGCCTACTGCACGTCAACTTTATCCCTAATTATATAGTGAGGTATGGAGATGCGCATCATTAGCATTGCTAATGATAGAGCCTCCTGAATCCGACACACCTGGTCTGGACAGAAACAGCTGTGGTTGCTATGAAACATGGACGCAGGTGCACCATTCATACACAAGCACACGCACACACGCACACACACGAACACAAACACACCAGTGGCAGTTTGACAAGCATATTGAGTTATATGTGTGCTTTGAACAAAGTTGCATTTCGGTTACCTCTCCGCCGGTTGATGTGTGTTAAGGTCGTATGTTAAGGTGAAAATATTTTGCTTTTAACTTTTTATGTAGATGCGGGTCATTGTCTAGTTCTCTTCCAGGCCTTAAACATTTGCATAATGATGCCAAACGGCGAGCGGATTTGAATTCCTCTGGATTTATTTTTCTTGTATTATTTCCGTTAAAAAAAACTGCAGTTTACCTTCATTCAAAGACGCATTTATTCAGTCTTTCTTCATCATGAGAGGATGAGAGGATACACAGACAGATCTCTCTCTCTCTCTCTCTCTCTCTCTCTCTCTCTCTCTGAGTGTAATGGCTCTTTCATGGTGGCAGAATGCTGGCTGCAGCCGCCAGGGCCAGGGGCACCACTCTCTTGCTCTCTCTTTCTTTTTCTCCTCATGATGAATGGTCCTATCGCTGGTTTAAATTATTTCCTACAGATCTCATTTAGGCCCTTGAAGAAGAGATCCAACCTGTTTATTCATTTCACATTTGCACCCGACTTCAATATCTTTGTCTATGCCTGCAAAAAAAAAAAAAAAAAAAATCCATCCCCCACCCTGCTCTAAACACACCCCAACCCCAGCAAAAAAAAAAGGATAAGGGAAAAAAAAGCAATTTGCACAATGTACATAAGATGATGCTCTCACAAGTTTGATAACCTGCATAAATTATAAAGCGTAATTAAATATTATGCCATACCCTGTGAGTCGCCAAGGAGAAAAAGAGGATGGGAGGAAGAGGGAAGGAGAGAGAGAAGGAATAAATAGAGAGAATGAAAATAGCAGAGACACAGAACGAGTGAGCCGTGTGCAATCGGTGGGCTCCTCTGGCTCTCATAATTGTTTTTATTGATTCGTTCTTAAGGTGAAATGGTTTAAAGATAACACCAGGCAGGGGAGGTAAGAGCAGATATGAGCGCTGGATGCCAGGCTTTTGTTTCGCTCTCATAAATCAGAGGAGCTTTTGGCATTGTGAGATTGCTAACAGGGTGGCCCATATATTTAAATGGAGTATGAAAAATTTAAATTGTTCTGCACATGGAAGGCGTGGAAGTGTCTCTCTCGAGCGCACGATTGACCCAAAAATATATTCAAATTACCAGAGCTAAACATCATCTGCTCCACCCTCAGTGTCTGTGTGTGGTTGGGAGAAACAGAGAGAGAGAGAGAGAATAAGGATGTATGTAGCAGGTTTCAGAGCTGAGAAGAAGAAGAAATAAAAAACTTGGGAAAAAAAAAACTTGAGATTGATTTAAGGTGCTGTCTTGTTGGTGATATTTATTTATGTCTGTCTGAGCCGTCTGATCTGCCATGCTGCACAGGTAAAAGCGACAACTCTTAAACCGCACCTGAACGCCAGAATGACGAGTGACCTTGTGTTTTACACCTAATCCGAATGACTTGCCATAAAGCCCGCCGTTTACTCTCATAAGCATGTCATTGTAGTCCATGGTGCATGGCGTTATAATATGTGGCGGCACACTAAAGTGCCAACCGTGATACGGCACAGATTTACATCCCCGCGTGTCACAACTCTTAGCACGACTCTTCTGCTAATGCTTATAAGCTGTTATGTCACGCATATGGCGACATCATTAGAAATATTAACGGGATCCGCAGCAGATGGCTCGGGCCGTGTTGTCCCTGCTCACCAGCCGCTGGGAGAAAGCGGCCATGCTGCTTTCTCCCTGTTGCGGAGGGATGACGACGATGTTGCTTTCGCCCGCCTTGGCTCCATCCTGGAGGTTTCTTTTTCGTCCGCTGGAGGTCTTCCGTCGTCAGGACTTCCCACATTTAACACTCCGCTCCCCTGCCAGGCATGTGTGGGTGTCCTGCCAGTCACTCTGTGTGTGTGCGTTTCAAACCGTGACTCAACATGTGTCATGGTGTGATGTATGTAACCATGTGTGTGGACGTGGGCGTGTGCGGGCCGACGACATTTAAGCATGTATGTTTACAATGGGAGGACAATTTACAATTTGAATACCATTACGGCCGAAAGTTTGTACGGACTCATGATAAACGTGAATGCAGTGATTTCTTTTTTTGAGGCTGAATGATTGTATAACCCCCAAGAATTTGGTGCACAAAATTTTCAAATAAATTTTCGACCCTATGTATAATTTTAAATTTTGTTTGTTGTTTAAGATGTATTATGAGCAATCATTCTTCCCCAGAAAAAAAGACAAGTTCAAAGTAATCAATGAAAGCCGAACATTGCCCTGACATTCATGTTCATGTCTATAAACCACAGCTGTATATTTATTATATATTACAACTGAGAGATTGAATAGACCATGGAGTGTAGTGTAAAAGTCACAAGAAAATATAGTGTCCTCATTGTGTCCTTATGGTGTCTTTATATGTCTTTATAGTAAGATATATTTTCCCACCATTTTCTCTCACTTCCTTCACTAAAAGCTAACTCTCTTTCTATGAGATGAAGCACATAACCCGGTTCACTTGACCCTAAAGTGAGTAAAAGTCCGTATTGTGCCACTGGGCGGATCAGCGTACGACTCGAATCAAATGTGAAAGCCAACTGTATCGACTATATTGCATTGTGTCGTGTTTTGCTCTTGTTTGCACATTCACATACAGTGGAACCTTGGATTATGAGCATAATTTGTTTCAAATAGGCTCGTATTCCAAAACACTCGTAAATCAAAGCAAAAGTTTCCTTAAGAAATAATGTAAAGAAACTCAAATTATACATTCCACAGCCGAAAAAAAAAAATACATAAAAATAATTAATACAAATTAACCTGTATTTTACCTTTAAAAAAAGGAAAAATAAATCCAGACAGATAAGTGTTTCCATTTGTGCGCGCAGGTGCTGTGTATGTGTGTGTGTGTGTGTGTGTATGAATCTAAAGTAAGCGGAGAGGAGGAATCAGCCCACCTCCCTTATCTCCCCCTTTTCATCTTACACAGTAAACCTTTCTCCTCTCTTATTTGAATTTTACACAAATACACACACACATTAACGGAAAGACTCTTTTGTTAAAAAAATTTGCAAGGTACATTGCTAATGACACGTGTGTGAGTGACATCGCTAATGACACACACGGATGTTAATTTTACAAGTGAAAAATGCGCACTAAGACCTAGCAGGGGAGACGATTTAATGCTCGGCGTCAAAACAAGAAGCGCATGCGTCATACATGATACTTGGTACTCGTAAACCAAGACTTTGTTTTCCAAGTCAGAATTTATAAAAAATCTTTGCTCGTTTTGTGGAACACTTACTAACCGCGTTACTCGCAAACTTTATGTTGTCCTTTTTGCTGTCTTTTTTGTCTTTTTGTATAGATACTTAGATTATGTTGTTAATTTGTTGTCTTAGCTAGTCAGCTAATTAGGATTTTATCTTAGCTAGTTTTGTTAATTTATGTTGTATGCACCTTGGTCATGGTGAAACATTGTTTCGTTTTACTGTGTACTAAACTGAATATGGTTGAAATGACCATCAAAGCCTACTCGACTTGACTTCTTGACTTGACCGCTCTTTAGAACTCGACATCATCAGCACTGTTTGTCACCTCTAAAATCTCATCATCCATAACTGATACTGTAGGAAGGCATGCGAGAGCATTGCTCTGCGTATTTTTTTCTAAAATAAATAACATATATAATAAAAAAATAAATGAAATGAATAAAAACATAATATTATGCACAGTAAGAAGGTTAACGTCCTTGTATTCTTCTTCTCTTTGTGTTTATTGGCAGCTTGCAAACCAACTAGGTGCAAACCGCCACCTGCAGAGAGCGTAAACACACAAGAGTACCCAAGTACGGTCAATACAATACAAGCATTGCCCTTATTTGCATACATGAGCTCACAGTTGACCATAGCTAATATCTATCTATCCATCCATCCATCCATCCATCCACCCATCCATCCACCCACCCATCCATCTATCTATCTCATATGTAGGGTTTATCAAGGTGTGTCATGCTATGAATATAGACCAAAAATTCAGTCCTATTTTACCATATTCAAAACAGGTACAGTATGTGAAACTATTTGTACTGGCACAGTGTGTAACCTTGCAGTTAAACGTATCAAGAAAGAATAAAGACACTAACCTTACCTGAATCATTCTTTTACTTGTGAGACGAAAAGACAATGCTGCAGTTCCTAACTAAAAACCAATGACCAGTTGACTTTGTTAAGGTTACAACCACAATGTGCTCCATCTCAAACATAATCAGCCGAGTGTAAGGATTATGGCTAGTAGAAGGATTATGGATACCAACTCGTCCTCTTTCAGGGTTCCGTATACTCATTCATTTTCTTTGGTCTTTATTAAATTCCTTCTTTAAAAACAAACAAACAAACAAAAAAAATGCTGCTTTAATTAGCTGGTTATATATTAGCTATTGCATTTTAATCAGTCAGTTAATGGGCAACCAAAACATGAGACTGGACAGCTAGGACTTTTTAATGAAAGTTAATAAAATAATTTGTCCAGTCTTTGCATAAACACTCGAGCTGTCCAAATAGAACAAATAATAAAATTACCATCCAATTTTTAATTAACTTGGCTAAACTGTGATACTTAATATAAATTACTTAAAAGTATTAGCAAGTTATTTAAGGGACATAAAACACAGCAAGGGAAATTAGCCTGTTTTTGAATGGTTCTTTAAAGCATTGACTTTATTCTCTTCGCATAATGTCTCTAATGTAGCATGTCACATTTGGGGCATGAACAAATCCAAAAACGATAAGCAACAGGACTTTGGCTACATTTTTTTTTTTTTTAGCTACGAGTTATGAGTTCTTATTTTAGTCATCTATATTTGACGTGCTTGACGTGCTGTAAGTTATTTAACTCCAGGGTGGCTGTACTGTACCGTATATACTTCATTTACACATACGCAATTATTAAGCGTGTGTGGGTAATTATTAAGAATGTCTATCATTTGTGAAAACAAATTAATCCGTCTAGTAAAAATAGTTTTACTGACATTTAGCTCATGCCACTCATCGATGTGTGTAGTGCCGCAGGGCTTCAGAAATGAGCAGTGATGCAAATCATGGCAGTGATCATTTTATGAATGGGCTGGAAAACATTATATTTAAATGTGCATATTGAATTAAAAGTTGCATTTGAAAACAAATAGGAGCAGCTAAAAATTAATAGCTGGCTTTTAATTTGTTCACCCTTACCTTAGATTTTGGGTGCCAAAAAAAAGGGGGAAAAAAAGTTTGAATATAAAAATAGAAATTCATGTTTATTATTATAATTTTTTAAAGAAAAAAAAAAACACTGTTAAAACCTGACCTAAATATAACAGCAACAGAGTCTACGTCAGCAGTTATCCTTTTAAGCAAGCTCAAAAGTTTGAATCCCTGTTGACTTGCTCTAATTTATTTGTATGTGCCTAATTATGGTGTGTAATGACTGAAAACAGTGACATAATTAACTTTATTTAAGGCGTACAAAGTTGATTTTTCACAAATGTGAAAACTAGAATTCATACAGTACATGGAGGAATCAGACACTCTACAATAAGAGTGAAAGAGAAAAAATGGACCTGCTACAGTAGAAAGGGAACTATGTAGGAAAAGGCTTGAGATAGAGAAGGAACATCACTACGTTTTATCATTAGTTTTTTTATAAATTTAAAGTAAAAGCATCCACTATACTGTAGCTTTGAATTTAGTTTTATATATTGAAAAAAAAAACATGCCTCATAATAAATGTTTTCATCTAAGCCTATTGAAACTCTTACTGACACTTTTGTGTCCTTGATTTTCCTGCAAAAGGAAGTTTTATAGCTACTTACATTTCAAGTTATTTTTTGAATCATGTATACATTTTATATCATAGCTAAACTTATTGTACACTGTTTGGCATTCTGGACTGATGTGCTATACATCGCTCTCCATTACCATCGTTTAAAACTCCAGAGAGATGCCTAAGACAGCGGAGATGCGTCACGCATTTACACTTCCATTTATGTCTATTTCACTATAACACATAGATAAAGCATCAAAACGTGAGAAAATCACACTTTAGCTAGCAGGCTATCTTTAGGCAGACTGACAGCATTAACTGCTGTGTTTGTTAAACTGGCTCGTTAAATGACATGATCTTTGCAGTCAGACACCAAGCCAAGGTTAAAAAGTGACCTAAATTAAACTATTTCCATGTCTTTTTGGTGACATGTACTTGTGTGATGTAAAATCTGACACAAAACTCAAATGTTGGCGACATACTTTTTTTTCCCAACTTCAGTTCCCTGGTGGATTATTGGCAAGCATAAGAGTACCAACCCCTTGAACAAGCCACTGCACCTCGGATAAACTTGGGATGGCTGCATCAGGTGTTAAACCTGTACCACAACAAAGATACGTGACCTTGATACGAACGTGACGAAAATGTGGAGCAGCCGAAAGAGGAAGAACCTGTGGAAAGCTTATGCACAGTGCAGTCTTAGAGTGGAATCCTGTTGGGATAGTTTACCGTAATGTACCAGTTTGGACATTGTCTTCTGACCTCTCTCATTAACAAGACATTTTCACACACAACTCCATAGACTGTTGTGTGTGCAAATACCAGGAGATTAGCAACTTGCACCATGGTATAAGTCAACGGAAATCATATTTTTTCCCATACTGATGTCTGACGTAAACATTTAGTGAAACCTTTTGTCTTGTGCTTCCCTGATCTTCACTGATGAAAGAGCAGGTGTACAGGTGTAGTATATACAGCATTATACTGTATATAGTCCGAAAGTGATTTCTATTCAAGGTCAAAGGTTTAGAATGAAAGCAAAAGGCGTTTTCTAAACGTGCTTATAACCTACAAGCAACATACATTCATGTTTAAGGCAATCTGAGACGAAGTGCGTTCAAGCCTAGTGGTAAAATGCAACTGTTTGACTGCAAAAAGATGCCTAAATTAACTTTAATTCAGACAGATTTGAAATATGTTTCAAGATAATGCAAAAGAAATGCCACTGCTCGCCTGCAAATTGTTCCTTGTGAACCTAAACAGCTCCAACTTTTTAATATTAAAGAGTTTAAAGATATTTTACAAAAAAAAATTCTTTTTCTTTGACTGATGTTCATGCCCAGACAAACTAAATTAGCAAACTGCATTTAATTTGGCTTTGTGGTTAGCCCTGTTGCCTTGCAACTCCATGGTCAGGGTTCGATTTCCGGATCTGTGTGCATGGAGTTTGCATGGTGGGTGTCCTCCAGGTACTCCGGTTTCCTTCCATAGTTCAAAGACATGTGGATTAGTGTTCCTTCATTGCCTGTAGTGTGTGAATTAGTGCGTGAGTGTGTGTATGTGTGTATACTCCGCCTCGTGTATCCCAGTAGGTGTTTCCAGGCCCCCCTCCGTAGAAAGCAGTATAGATGATAAGCGAGTAAGATGAGTGAGTATTTTGGTTTGATGCCTGAATAAATTGATTAAATAAACTGACCTTAAAGGACAACACAAAAAACACTGTAGTATTAAAATGATTTTGAAGTAAAATTAATTGCATTAATTCTGCTACTATTTGGTTTATTTGTGGACAAGAGGGGAAGATGCTGTGTTCGGGTACAACCCATTGTTTGAAGACGAAGAAAACACAAAGAATTTCACCAGATGATCCAGAAGGACCGAAAGAGTGAAGCTGACTGTGCACGAGCACGCAAAGGCTCCAAAGACATCAAATAACACAGCAGGGTCCGGATTGACTTGCCATGCGGTCCGATATATAGAATAATATAAATGTGCAAGATTGCTATATATACACATTTAGAGAAATGAAGTGTCCATAGAAAGAAACATTGTGAGCAAAAAAAGATGTATGATGTCCTTGAAGTGCCAAGCCCTGGTTGTGGCCCATAAAATCTCAACTACTAAGCTACTGCAGAAAAACATACAAATCATCTATTGGTAAGAAATAGCGGGACAATACCGAGATGATTGATGGCTGATTATATTTAATGCCCTCGTCTGCATTTAAGCTCATGGCTTTCGGTCACACCACTTTAAGATCATTGTGCGTTCTAATCCGTGCTTCTTGATTACTCTGAAGCCACGGCGCCGCTGGTGCTACGTTCTAGTCCAGAGCTCCGACTGAATCCGTTTCAGTTAGAGATATTACCGAATTGGCTGGAGAGAAAGACAGATGATTCGGTGGAAGCGTTTCATTAACAAGCGGCACCATCTCGTCTTTTCTGCCACAGCAAACCCTACTGGAGCCGATGATATTCTCCTGTCTTCTGCTCGTGTTTATTCAAATTTTACAGACGGAGGACTTTTTCCAGTTCAGCACCTCAAAACACTGCAGCGCGAGAAAATGCATTATGCTGGTGTTATTATGCAATTCATCACCAATAATAGATTTGTTTACGGGGCCCCGACACACTGCGCTCTCAGCGCTGCTTTTCCAAAATAATAATAATAATAATCGTAATAATAATCCTAATGTTGAAGAGAGGCCTGGGAGTGGATGGGAGCTTTGAGGACTGATTGAAGAAAAGTTTGTGTGTGCGTGCATGTGTGTGTGTGTGTATGTGTGTTTATGTGGATGGCATGTGTGTGGGTGTTTGTATGTGTAGGTGGCTAGGAAGTCTAGTTTAGGAACAGGCAATGAGAAGGAGTGCTTAAAATTCTGGTGGGTGTTTGGATCAATTTAAATAAAAAACAACTGTTTTGTATAAAGCTCATTTATCATTAAAACTGTTTATATTGTGCACGGTTTTTACTCACACAAATAAAATATGTATTCCATCCATCCATCTAGGAAACTCAGAAAACTGAACAACAGTAATTCCCATTGGATTTATTCCCGTTTTATGACTGTGGTAGGACCTTCGGGCAACACTCACACACACACACACACACACATTTACACACCACATGCAATTTGGGAACACCAATTAGACTAATCTGCATGTCTTTGGACTGTGGGAGGAAACCAGAGTACCCGGAAGTAACCCACCAAGCACACAGACCCCAAGGCGGGATTTGAACCCGGACCCTGGTGGTGCAAGTGCTAACCACTAAGACACTGTGCCGTGCGTATTAAATACACAAAAAGCTCACACTAACACGATAACCCTCTTTCTCTGTATCTATCTCTCTCTCGTTCCTATACAGACACACATACACACACACACACATACAAAGCTCCCTGCGAGAGACTTTGCTGCTGATATGAATCTCTTAAAACCAGCCACTGCTCTTTTGTCTCCTCTGAATAAATCAGTGCATTAGCCTGACTTTAGGAGTTTAGTGACAGACTAATTTCTGCATGTCTTCCCTCCTCCTGTGGTCCTCCGAGGCCTTAAATGAGTTCTCAAGCTGCCGTTGAACATAGCATAGGGTGTTTAAGAGATCACAGGGCGATTAGCTTCTCTGTGCTGCTTATGTCGTTTAAACAGGCCCTGTTCATCCCTCAAATCCTGAAGCACATCGCTGGCCGTGAGCTTTTCACAGCCTGGCCTGAGCTTCTTCTGAACTGCAGGGAAATATTCTGAATATTACAGTGAGTTTCACTTGTTTGTGTGTGTTGACAAAAGTGTATGGCTCCTTCACCGCTACTGTCAGAAAGCTAGCTCTGGCGTGACATAATCAGGTATGACAAACTCATCAGTTCAGAGCTCCACCTGCCGCTTACACACATACGCATGCACACACATTCACAAAGGTGCACATGGATAGGCCATCAGTCTCGCCATGTGTAAAGTGGAGATATAGATTACATGAAAAAAAAAGGGGTTGCTTTTTTTTTTTAGGTGAGACTGGTTCACAAATGCAAAGACACATATCAGGTGTTATAGAGTGAGTAGTTTCTTTTCACCTGTTTTTTTAATTTTTTTTAACCAAGAAAAAAAAAAAAAAATGAGAGACCAAAATGACCTGGTTGTATTTTGTGATCAACCAATAACCCATAAATCCAAAATGTGTTATTCTGCTTATAGCACAGAGATTTGCCTACAGAAAATCATCGTCTATACCGCTTTATCCTGTATTTAGGGTCGCAGGGGGCCTGGAGCCTATCCCAGGAGACTCAGGGCACGAGGTGGGGTACACCCAATCATCTACACACTACGGGCAATTTAAACGCCAATTAACCTAATCTGCATGTCTTTGGACTGTGGGAGGAAACCAGAGTTCCCAGTAGGAAACCCACCTAGCACGGAGAGAACATGCAAACTCCATGCACACAGAGATGGGAATCGAACACGGACCCTGGAGGTGCAAGGCGACAATGCTAAATACTAAATACGGTAGCTATACACAGTACATTTATATTTAATTTTATAGAACACATATTTCATAACAAACAGATAGTGAAAGCCTCACAGGCTGCTTTATAAACTTTATACGACTTTGTCTTGAAGACTTTCGTATATTTGGAAACTTACTGACCGTTAGAATGTGCTGACACTGGAGACTCCGTTCATAAATGTTAATAAAAAATTTTTTTAGGAAAACTCTCCTTACTGATTATAATTTTTCATAAGTGTTATAAGCTGTAAATAAATAAATTCGTATATTTGTGTATTATTTTAATATACTAATGTATTTTATGATCAGAATTACTGTTAAATATGCTGTTTAATTAAAAGAATTGTACACATTCAGGTTCAAGAATTCATCCACAATGTGGCAGAAACTTTAGTTTGTGTCATCGCTGCTTAACGGCTCCAGGGTCCAGGCTTTGATCCTGAACAACCCTAAGTTATTGTATGGACTGTATATGTGACTAATCATTTCAGCGCGCGTATGTGTACTGTATGTGCGTGTGTGTTTGAGATGAACTGGAGTCCGATCTACAATAAATACACAATCTGTTCCCAGTATTTCTGGGATAGATTCCTAGATCCACCATGATCCTGACCAGGATAATTTGATTACTGAAGATGAATAAAGTAAATTAAATGACTTTCGCTTTTTGACTTTTCCAACATAAAGTTATCCCAGCTGTTTCAACACACACGCACTGGACTACTCTCTGCCACACTTGATTAAGTTAATGTGTGTTAGTCTTATACTTGATATACTACCAGTCATAAATTTGTACACATCTTCTAATTCAATTATCTATCCTGTTTTTTTTTTTCTGAAGGCATCCAAAATATGCAATAATCTCCTTTGAACAGTTGATATTGAGATGTGTCTGCTACTTATGCTGTGTAAAGCCCTCATAATTGCTCTAATCTGAGGTGCTGTTTGTTAATTGGTGATTTTTAAGGCTGGTGACTCTAAATGAACTTTTCCTTCACAGCAGAGGTAAGGTTTGGTCTTGCTTTTCTAGGAAGGAGCTGGGCTTTCAGATATGTCAGGCTGAACGAAAGTTATCATTACTTTTATAACATGTAAATTTTACCACTATCGGGATATGGGAATGACATCGCGAAAATGTACATTTATGCATTTGGCAGACGCCCTTATCCAGAGTGACTTACATTACACATCTGAGCAGCTGAGGGTTAAGAGCCTTGCTCAAGGGCCCAACAGTGGCAACTTGGTGGTCGTGGGGTTTGAACCTGGGACCTTTCGAATCGTAGTCCAATGCCTTGAGCACTCTCAAAATGAGAGCATATTACTGTATTTTGTTTTTGGGTCATAGACTGAAAACAAGGAGAAAAAACATGTGATCATGTGTATCTTTACTGTGTATTTATTTCTTTGCCTATGTGACCCATTTAAAAAAATTTTTTTGCTCAGTCATGTTTGTTTAGTTGGTTAAAACTAAATAAAATTCAGTTCTTCATATTTCCTACAGTATGTTGTGCTGAAAAAAAGCATATGTCACTCTATACTGCACAATCCTGAGCCCTATATACCGTATGTTTATTAAAAAAAAAAAAAATCAAAACAATAAATGGCTGAAATGTTTTGGTAGATGGATTTTAAAAGCTACAATGAGTTTTTTTTTAAACTTTGTTATTATTGTAGCATTTAGGTGGAAGGGCCCTGCAATGGATTGGCACCCTGTCCAGGGTGTACCCCGCCTCGTGCCCTAAGCCTCCTGGGATAGGCTCCAGGTCCCCGTGACCCTGAATACAGGATAAAGCGGTATAGAAGATACTGTAAGTGAGTGAGTGAGAGTGAAGTGAAAGGGGCTTCAACTCAGATTCCTTTACCCATACTTACTGTAAATGAACTTCAAGCTCAACCTGCAGTGCACCTGTGCACAAGAAAAAAAGGCGTGCAAGCATAAGGAATCCTGCTCAGATTTAAATATTATTTAAATAATAATATTATTTTTTTAGGATTTTTATTTAGCCATTAAATAACATCATAACTATATTCTTTGCTTATATATATTCTGGCTGGAGGTATGTTGTGCCCTGAGGCCTACAGGAAGCTCCCGTCTGGATGTGTGTGTGACAGAGAGAGAGAGAGAGAGATGAGTGTACATATTTGATAGGCGGTAATGATTGGGAAGATGGTGTGAACAGGTGTCTGCGTGTGTGTGTGTGTATATGTGTGAGACAGCTTACACTTCTCCATATGTGGCCAGGTGCTGTTTCTGACCCCACCTGTCCCACAGCACTACCATAATCAATTTAACAGGACGGATTAATAATCACATATTCAAATGATGATTGCTGATGGATTAAAGCTAATCTCTTAATGCCAGTGACCTCATCATGCTGTTGGAGAAGGTGTAAGGGACTTTATCATTTGCAGAGTACCAGCTGATTTCCTGTCATTTACTAATTGTATTTTACTTTATCAGGGATTTTGATCGTGTCTTAACACGAATAATACCGGTGTGTGTGTATATATACAGTGCATACGTGCAAACGCAGTTTTATTAGCGTTCGTATGAATGTGCATTCATAGCACAACTGTGATTCATTTGGATTTTAGGAGTGTGTGTGTGTGATTGAGGGTAAGGAAGGGGAGGGGGGGAGGTTGGGAGTGAAGAGGGTGGTTGTAACAGTGCTCTTCAAGGCATTATCAAATGTTTCTCTTCCACAAATCCAACGCGCCTTTCAATATGGAGTGGAAAAAATGGCCGTGTTCAAAATCTCACCCTGCCTGCTGGAATTAGTCAAAAGACCATTTTTAGTAATAAATTATGCATTGAAACAAAAGGCCTCTCTTTTTTTTTGTTCTCCTTGCGCCGCGGAACGCCTTTAAAAATCTTTAAAATTGTCCATTCAACTCAAACTTACTGAGTGTAGCAAAAAATGTCAAAGGCATAAAGTCGGCGAAGATTGAATAAAATAATGTGAGGAGACAGATTAGTCATGCAGAGAGCCCACACGGTCTTTCAGCGAAGCACAATACCACTTTTTATAAGCGCTCTATCTGCACAAAGGCGCCGTTCAATATATCGAGGATGATACATGGTCCGACGTGTAATCTCCCTTTGATTCCTCGCACTCATTCATCCAGGAACCTTTTCAGGACTGGAACTGATGAGCTACGGGCTCCTTCGAGTGCTCCGCGCACATGGCACTGCTTTTAAGAGTTCATTACGGGGGGTGGGGGGAAGACACAGGCCAGGTGAGATGTCTGTCCCTTAGCCGGGTCAGACTCGGGGTGTCTGATGATGTCTAATTCGAAAATAAACTGATTGACCTGGAAAATACGGGAGCATCGGAGCATCTGATATAAAAAAAAAGAAGAGGAATGACGTTTATTATCCTGATCCTGAAATCAATCAAAGTCAGTCCTACTCTCTAGTAAAAGACAAAATGAATACTGTTCTTATATACCGTGTTTTCCTGCATTCCTTCATATCTGGAACGTCATTGTCTTTGATTGTTTGGTGTATTTGAATGATTTAACCTCCTCCCTTCATTTAATGAGCAGTGAGATTAATTAATATTTAAGAATAAAACGTCTGATAATAATAGCATGTCTCGGTTTCAGACGGCTCGTTAGGAGAGTCGTATTGTTGTCGTATTTTAACTCTTAAAGTCCTGGCTTCTTCCACAGTTATTCATCTTAAAGCATATTATTCGGTAATTAGTATGAATTATTTAGTATCTACAGTCAACTCATAGGAGGGATATGTAATTAAAGGAGGAAGGAATGTTAATCTGGATGCCTCCGAGAAGGTTAAGCGGTTCATTTTAAGAACGCAGGCAGATTCCAGGATGATCTTCCGTAAACAACTGTTGTCATGTAAATAAGTCATAACCAACAACAACAACAACAACAGCAAAAACAATTATAATAAAAAAAGGCTCGTTATGCGTTATGTTGACTTGGTTTTTTGGTGCCAGTACACGCCCTTCGTGCAGGGGATTGTGGGTAGCCTTCTCAGAGATGCTTTTTATGGAGATACCGCTTTTGGTTAAAGGTGGAACGAGTTGACATGACACCGAGGATTCGAAAAAAATCAATCAACACAGTGAGTGTGTGTAACACTGAGGGATTTCACACATGACCAGGTCTGATGTGAACATGTCAAAGAGGGAGACTGACAGACGTATCGATTCGTTCCATGTGAGAACGTGTGTGAGTGTGTGAGTGTTTTCCAGCTGTGTATATGAGCAAATGATATATGTATATATGTGTGTGTGTTTATGTGTGTATGTGTGTGTGTGTTTATATGTGTCTCATGGCTGATAGAGTTGGGGGAGGAGTGAATCAGTTTCCCTGGGAGATAGTAGGCTGCATTACTGACGCGTTTGTGCACCACTTAACCTAATCTAGCATATGATTATGAGACTCAGTCAGGGGCGCCTCCCTCACACGCCTCAGTGCCAGCCTCTTTCTGCCTGCCGGGTGTGGCACACACATACACACACACACACTCACACACACACACTTACTTTTCCTAAAAATAAACAGTGCCTCCTTGGTAACTGCCGGTGTCTGTGAGCCTACCTGAGCGCAGTGAATGATGTGCACTAAATATTATGACTTCCTCATGTCCTGGGATAATTGATTCCCCCTCCTCACACACACACACACACACACACACACATGCCTACATGCACACACACACACACACACGCTCACACTGCCATTTACTGTCTCCGAGCTGTTCATTTTACAAATTCTATAACCTTTTAGAATTTCTTTCTGTGGAGAAGATTGCCGCCTGGCCTCAGATTCATTATGGTGATTGAATCCTCTTCAATAGAAAACTGTTTAAAGAGAGAGAGAGAGAGAGATGTGCGTGTGTGTGAGAGAGAGAGAAAGAGACTAAAGGCAACACGGGTTAAAAGCTTGTCTGGTGACATAATTCACTGCCACTGAGGCAAACAATCACATCACATTGTGACCTTCATATGATACAAAAAAAAAAGGAGCTGCGTTTCTTTCTCTTCTCCCTTCCTCCTTCCATCATTTCCTGACCCTCCCCTTCATCTTGCACCATTTTTTTGTCAGTTTTTTTGCATCACAGGCAGTTTTGAATAACGAATTAAATCTCTAATTATTAACACTGAACAGAGAGAGAAGAATTGTTGAATAAGCCCCTGCATTAATCACAAACCAGAGTTTAAAAGCAGCTTGTTTACAATGGGTGATGATATACACATATTATTCTCCCTCTCTCTCTCTCTTTCTATCTCTCTCTCTCTTTCTCTAGCTCTCTCTCCTTTTTCACACTCATAGCACCTGGACCTACACTATTCATCATGCGGATGACTCGGAACATGAATTAGTTTTCTTTTTTTTTTTTATGTAGGAGATGAGAGGGCCAGATGGTATAAAATAAAAAAGGGGGCAAAAAAAGAGAGAGAGAGCGAGAGAAAGAATCGAGGACAGCCTGAGCTGTATGTTATCATAGAAGCACATGCTAGTGTGGGATTAGCCTGGATTTTTAACGCTGTTTCACTCCGAGTTATAGCTTTTCACATGCCCTCTATTGTCATTTCTTTATACTTCAAACAAGAAATTGTCCAACTCTAATTAGTCGATATAATTGCCCGCTGGATGAAGTGGCGCCAATCGGACCCGGTCTTGTGCAAGGTGGAGTGGTTTTGTTCTCTCCCTCCTCTTTTCATCGACAGCCTCTGTTTTGTCCTCGTCTTTCCTGTCTTCTTAGTGTCTCTCATTCACACTCTCTTTTAGTGTATTTTTTTCTTTACTTTTTTTCTTTTTTGACAACTAAAGAAGAAGCCCTCTTGAGAGGTCTGAAGGTTACTTGCATGCTATTAGAGCATCACTTGAAGACAATTACAAACCCCTTCAATATCCTGGTACCTGCCGGATGCTTCGCTGTATGAGGGACAAGTGCTGGCATGACAGAGACATTTTTATCACTGCTCTGTTTCTGGTTATTTGTCAGACTGGCTTAAAAATTTTGTGTTTGTTTGCTTCTTGTTTCCTTCCCAGTTTGGTCCCATCCACCAGCCAGCTCACCGACTGGGGAGGGTGAAAGCTAACACACGCTTCCTCCGGGACATCTGAAGGCCGTCTGAAGCATCCTCTCAAACATCTGCCTGTGTTGCACCATGGGGCAGCGTAACAGACTTGTAGTCAACCCTCTTCTGTGTGCATGAGCTAACAGGTGCATCAGTTTACTAGTGCCATTGTGATTGACAGGGGAGAAAGTATTGGACTTTTAGGTCTTCAATCTGCCTGTGGTCTCCTTCGTATCAAACATTGCATTGGATAACTCCTCCTGTGAAATGTCAAGAATACATCTTTTATTGTAGAGCTGATTCACGGGGGTCCGATGTCGGAGGTGGCCAGGATTGACCTTAAACCTTATTATAGATGTGTGTCCTGTCTATCCACAGGGGCCAATCAACAGCCTGCCTGCCACTGTTACAACGTCAATCATCATTACTAATTCTGCCATGTCCTTATCGCATTGGTCTTGATTTCAGCGATCTAAATTTCTACCTAATCGCCTACAATCTAATGCAGTTTCATCGTGCATGACTGAAGACGTGTTTGAAGGAAATTGGTCCTCGTTTTCAAAACCCACTTGTAATAATAAATTGAACTATGTTTCAGGTGGAGGGTGGCGTCATGGCATGGTGTCCACAGCATAGTGCTTCGAGTTCGACCGCCTATTTGTGTGTGTAGAGTTTGCAAGTTCATCCCGTGCTTGGTGGGTTTTCTCTGAGTACTCTGGTTTCCTCCCACCATCCAAATTTTTGTTCATGCAGACTAAACAGCTTTCCCAGATTACCCATAATGTGTGTTTGCTTATGTGCCCCGCCTCGTGGCCCGAGTCCCCCTGGGATACCTGTACAGAATAAGCAGTATAGAGAATGAGTGAGATAAATTATTATATATGTCTAGTGAACATAATTTCTTATTTACATATTTAAACATTTTAGCAGAATCCCATATAGAAGAAAAGCAACGTTTATTTTTACATCTAAAAAAATATGTCAAGCATATAATTGCCCAAAAGTGGCGCGACTGTAAAAGGATGCATTTAAGAAAGTTTAATTCAGAACCAAATGTGTTACAAAAGCAAACAAAGTTACATTATCTAATACACGAGCAGACATTTTTACTGTACAAAAACGTGTCAAGTTCAGGTACTGTACTGTACTGTACATGTCATGGCCTGAGAGTGTGTAGGTTTTCTGACTGTACTTCAACATCATGCGAGCGCCCACTGCTTATCAATCATTTGCAGTGTAGGTTTTTATATTGTTTGCATTGTAAAGTGAGAACGCTGTCTGAAAAATGTCCAGTATGCGTACGGTTCAGATGTACAGACCAACATCCTGCTGTCAGTCAGCTGTTGACAATAACCCGCTTTTAGGTTTGGACCAGATGCCAATGACGACACTGGGATTTAAGGAAACACAGCTTCTTTTGGAGTGATTACAAGCTGGAGGAAGTTAACTTTGGCACAGAAGGACGTTAAAGCAGGGATTGGCAGGGAAAGAAAGGGCCAACAGAGACATGCAGTTCCAAATAAGAAAAGTTTTTGAAGCATTGTTTCTGAGGCTTAACAGAGGCTGCGACATGGAAAAATAATTTGCTCTTTTTTTTTTTTGCTTCCTGTGTTTCTAAGCACATAAATAGCTATTTTAACACTTGACATTATTTTGAAAAGCGCTTGGTCCCTGAGGAGTTTCAGTGAACGAGGCAATTTGCTTATGAACAGGTGGATTTTAATGCTTTCATACAATAACAAAAGATTTTGCCTTCAGACAGAGGTTTTTTTGCCGTTTCCTTTTTTTTTTGATTGCCCTCTTCCTTTTATGCTTATTTAGGACTGATGTAACTTTTCTAATTAAACTTGGAAGAAAATGTTAATTACCTAACAAGGTCACCTCCTTCTATCATCAAATTTACTATTGCTCCCCTATACTGTTTTTTCCCCTTCTTTTCCACACGTTAAAGGAGAGTTGAAGAGCGGTGTTAATTGCCTACCCTCGATTCCATTTTAACTTTAACATCTTATTCTTCAAGTTCCATATTTAGCTTGCAAGGCGGGATTAGGGTGGCATTATGCTATTTTCCACTGCTCTGTCTCACACATGTCCAGTCATCTAAAAAAAAAAGAAAAAAAAAAAAGCCCTTTGCTGACAAGAGTGAGAGAAAGGGTAGAAATTTTAAGGCAGCGGAGCAGCTGGAGGAGCGTTTCCAGTGGGAAATAAAAAAAAAAACCCACATATATTTGGGTATTTCCTTTTGGAGGGAACAACTGACTCTGTGTTTGGTGTTATCATATTTCAGTTATATCTTAAGCACTTAGATGTTTTTTTTTCCCCCATACGATGAACCCAAACTAGTTTACACTTTTTATCATTTTTAAAATGGTGATTAAGTTGTTGGACTGCAGACCAGGAGGTCGCCGGTTTGAGCCCTGATGTCGCTAAGTTGCCACTGTTGGACCCTTCAACCCCAAGTGCTCAGATACAATCAGGTGTTGCGCTGGCAACCTGACCCTGTAAATAACTGTTACAGAAACAAAAGGTTAAGTTAAGCTTTTATTTCTCACATATACATTATAGCACAGTAAACTTCCTTCTTTGCATATCCCAGCGTATAGTAACTGGGGTCAGAGCAAAGGGTCAGCCATCATACAGCGCCCTTTGGAGCAGATAGAGTTAAGAGCCTTGTTCAAGGGCCCAGCAGTGGCAACCTGATGGAGGATTGGGGGGCTCTGATCCACCACTGCCCCATATATCTGTTGCTCGATGATTGCACATAGATGGAACCAACCATAATGCATCCAGCAATACCACAGCTATATTAGTTAAGCTGGTATACTGTAAGTAAATCAGAGTAATTGAAATTAATTTATTTTATATATTAATCAATATACTGTATTATGGCACTAGTGCTTCCTGGATAATCTTCAATTTTAGACCGAAAGAAAATAGTGCTTACTGTGTTGTTACTCTTTACTATTCGTCTGTCTTAAAGCCTTCTCTCTCTTCCAGCACTACACAGCAGGTCTCCATTCAGAGGCACTGCAGAGCACCTTTTGAAAATGCCCAACTTTAAACACTCTTTCATATCACTTCACATGAGAAGGCTATGTCATAACATTACCATTATACCGTACTTCCACATGCCAGAAGTCAACTATGCTGGGAAGTCGGGTTGTCATAATGTTCTAATGTTGAGTAAGTCAGCCCATGGAGTGTGAAATCAACCTGAAAAACAACCTTCAGTGGCTTTTTAGCATGATAGTAATCTAAGTCTCTGACCCAACACATGAATATATATATATTTTTCTGACAGACAATAAAGTGCACTTTTATAAGTCACTTTGCATAAGTAAGTCTAATAAATGCTGCAAATCTAAATGACAGTTGGCACCTAGAATTAGAGGTTGCATAGGGTAGCCAGCATTTGCTATTCACCACTGGGGGGTTATCAACGAGTCAGTGGTGGCGTACAAAAACAGCGAGACAGATGGTAAGAAAAAATGCAGCAGGTAGTAAAAAAAGCCGGATAAATGTAATGAAAGGGTGCATTTGGGGCTTTACAGTACATGTTCCACTTTACTATTTAATCCCACTCAGCTAGTTTAAAGTCAGACCAGTGGTGCATGCCAGCTTAAAGAGGTGAATCAGGCTTGTTTTTAGATGCTACTGAGGCTGGAGCTGAAGATGGTGGATAAACCATTCAGAAACTCCTTCAGACATTGTGTCCTCTATTTATCTTGAAGCTGTAAGAAGCTTTTGCCATGTTGCACGCTTAGACTAAGTGTCAGACTAAGGACTAAACCACCAGCTCATCCACATAAGGATGGATTTTTTTAACAACTGTAAAATGGTGTAGAATGATTTATTATTGTGCTCATTTATTGCATCAGTTTTCTCAATTTCCACTTTCCTCTTTATCCATTCCACAACCAGCTTTACTATGTGCTTGGGGTCACTATCCTGTCTAAACACCCAATTTTGTCCAAGTTTCACCCATTTAGCTGATGATTTAAGATTATGCTAACAAATTCCGAGATTTTCCTCCTTCTCATTATTCCAGCCACTGGCAGCAAAACAGCCCCAAAGCATTATCCTACTGTAACATTACCATTGTTATTATTTGGTACAGTGTTCTTGAGGATGCACGCCTCACTCTGGTCGAAACTTCCGTCCAGAGGGCTTTTTCTGTGTCCATGTGTTCAATTAGAAATTTTGCTTGAGCTTGAAAGTGTCAGATTTGGAGCATGGGCTTCTTACTTGGATATCAGCCTTTTATCCCCTGGTGATATAAAACACACTTGACTGTAGACAGTGACACTGGTGTTCCAGTATCTTCCAGTTCATGGCAGCTCTGTGTCCTGGTCTTTACTGTTGTTCTTAACTAACTGAACCAATTTCATCTCAGCTGCAGGTGACAGATGGGGTTTTCTTCCAGGCCTTGGCAAAGCGGCTACACCTCACTTATGTTTAGAAATGGCTCCAAGAGACCTTCCCGACTTTTGTAAACCTTCCATCCTCTTTCTGCATCAGATCTGCACTGAGCTCCTTGGACTTTCCCACTGTATTGTGTGTTGATCAGTCCAATAAGTGCTGTCAAACAATCCTTTTTTTATGTTGGCACAGGGAGGCTAACAGCTATAGTCAATCATTACTAAAAGAAAGAGGCATTGGGCTTGGCAAATTACAAGACATTTAACATCACTGAGTTACGCTGTGTGGGTGTGTGATTATTCATGACCCATATTTTTTTAAGTCAAGATGTATGAAGATGTCTATATTGATTTATCCTGTCTACAGGGTCGTGGGGGGCACACCCTGGACAGGTTGCCAGTCTATTGCAGGGCACACACGCTTTCGGCAATTTGAGAACAGCAATTAGACTCTCGGAGGAAACCAGAGTACCCGAAGGAAACCCACCAAGCACAGGGAGAACGTGCAAACTCCATGCACACAAACCCGAGGCGGGAATCGAACCTGAACCCTGAAGGTGCAAGGCAACAGTGCTATCCATTAAGCCACCGTGCCAGTATGTAAATACCCAAAAGCCAAATATTGCCATGACATTCATGGTTATGACGAGTATGCTGTATGTAAACCTTCGACCAGATCTGTAAGCCTTTATAAATGTTTAGATATGTTTGGGTGTGTTCTTAAGAATGCCTGATGTAGATGTTACATGTCTATATACTATTAATCATATTACACATCTGGAGTATACACTGTACATGCACATACTTAGCTAGACCATAAGTGATGTAAGTGGAGTAAGAATACAGACTTACCCTTATCTGTTAGGGTGCAAGATTTGTTGATAATTATTTCCCCAGTCTTTAGGATCCATACTAAAATATATATATATATATATTTTTTTTTGACAAGTACGGGTTTATAAAGAACTGGTAGTAAAAACTGGTTTTGCGCTACACAAGGTATGTATTATGTAACACGCTTATGTAAGTATTGTATGCAAATAAAATAAAGACGTGCAATAAGCGTTCATCACAGTTACGCTAAGAAATTAATCATATGTGTCACCAAAAGATGTGTGTAATTAATTACGTTTGTAAATGACAGACTGCACCTGGCCACTTGTTAAAAAACTTGACTATTGTGTAGTGTAACTTATGGAATGGTTTTCAAATAGAGTTGGCTGTAGTTCTTTTGTGCAGGCTACAAATAGATCAAGTGCGTAGACCAAACACAGATGGCAGGTAGCATTAGAGCAGAGCAGCCTAGTATATTACTTTTGTCTTTTTTCCCAATTAGGATATCCATAAAGCCAGCCTAATGTAATCCAAGCAAATTACATAATAGCCGTTGACCACATAGCTCAGATGACTCAGAAGACTTTTTGGTTTGAATTTTTTTCTTAAAATCTAATGTTAATCTTAGACCCTTATATAGGTTCTGTCAGTATATTTACATCCGTTTCACCTAAATAAGGATGGGTTCCCTGTTGAGTCTGGTTCCTCACAAGGTTTCTTTCTATTACCATCTCAGGGAGCTTTTCCTTGCCACTGTCGGCGTCATCCTTGGCTTGCTCATCAGGGACAGTCATATCATTTCGATTCATACACGTTCAGATCTCATATAAGCTTAAATATTTATTTTGTTTGTGTAAAGCTCCTTTGCAACAATGTCAATTGTTATATCTATACAAATAAAATCTAATAAAATTTAATTTAATTTACATTTATGCATTTGGCAGATACTCTTATCCAGAGCGACTTACAAAAAGTGCTTTGAAGTTTCCGTCATTGGATAGCCTTATACTGGGTTACCAGGTTACTGACTAAGTGCCATCAGTCAAACACTTTTGGGAAGGGATTTGGGTGGGGGTGGGTCTTAAGTCATTGTTTAAAGATCGTATATAAGATGCATATAAAAGTCCACTGTTTCCGTTTTGAAAGCTGTGAAAAAAGTTAAATTTGTATTATCAGCAACAATTACCAATTTTAAGTTGCAGATCTTATATATGCAATGCTTTGTGATGCAAAGTTTAGTGGGATACAGTGTCATTGAAAAAAGCATGACCTTCCTATTGACCCACATCTATATGCTTTGTGGACCTGCCTCTGACTCTGTACACAATACCCAAGAAAATTTGATTTGCATCAAAAAGGATATGCTTTTTCTTAAGCCAGTGGCCCATGTCAGACGTCTGCATTGAATAGCAATATGCCTAATGCTATTGTGAAATGGATCTGGAGCCTAATAACACCATTGATCGTTGTTGTCCAGACTGCAGCCATGATGTTTCCAGATGCATGCTCTGACCTGTCTCCTGGACATGCTTGCTCTAGTGAGGCGTGTTGGCATGAAGGATCCTGCCAGTGTGAGCAGAGGAGACTTGTGGGGTGCACGTGTGTGTGTGTCTGTGGAGGGGGGGTGAAATTAGGTGTGTAATGTGCAGCTAAGGTGATGAGATTATGTGCTGACCTTTTTCTCTAGGTTTTCTTTCTTCTAGTCATTTGGACCTTTGCTTCAAAACAGTCTATTTAAGCAGCTCTCTCTCTCTCTCTCTCTCTCTCTCTCTCACACACACACACACACACACAAACACACACACTCATATTGTTCCCTCAATCTGTCTCTCGGCTCCCCACCAGCTTCCCCGCCTCCCCTTGGCTAAAGAGATGCAGAAAGACAATTATTGAAAACACAATTAAAATCTGTTAATCAGATTATTTGTACTGGATAAAGCCTTTAGAATGACATTGAAAGCTTTTCCCCCTTATGCCCTTATCACTGCAAAGATTAAAAATATGTTGATTATGATATATAACCATACTGATTTTTAGGTTTCAGGATTTAATCAAGATTTTCTTAAAGAAAACCACCAAAGAATATCTAGCGAGAGCTCATTTAATAGGACTTAGTATTGAACCCTGAGGTACAACAGCCATTATCCAGGCTGCTATGTGATGTAAAGTAAAAGGACCTGAGTGACCTCACCAGGACTATATATTTTCTGCCCTTTTTGAGCTTAAAGTACCTAAAGGGTTTTTCTGATTTATTTAACACTGAAATTCAATGAATCACCTATTTTTATGGTGTCAGTCATTTTCACAGGAAGTGAAAACAGAAGAGGAAAACATGGACCTCAGCTGGATACTATTTGGGTTTAAATTCATGCTTTATTTTGAGCAGCTGGTAATTGCATATTATGGAACAATTAAGTTATTTAGCCTCAGTGAGAATAAGCCAGGTCAGGTACTCTTGCCCTCTCTCCTATTGCTATCAACTCAGCCTCTCCCTCTCTCTCTCTCTCTCTCTCTCTCTCTCTCTCTCTCTCTCTCTCGTGTGTCTCCCTTTTGTATATTTATTGCCATATACATATTTCTGCTGAAAAGCCAGCCTAGTTCATTTGCTAGGCAGTTGGGCAGAAAGGTCAGCTTCCCTTATGCTTTTATTAACATCATGGTCTGCACAACAACAGCCACTGAATCTATTATTCATTAAGTGTAACCAATATAAAATTTAAAACAGTGTGTGTTTTTTTTCTGTCAAATTATGTACGATCAGCATAATTTTCTGCTTATTACTAATATCTATATCATCTTTGCCTTAGTCAGCTCTATTTAAATTTGCAATCATTTACAGCTTTTGACTATATGTGTGTGTGTGTGTGTGTGTGTGTGTGTGTGTCTGTGCATGCGCACCCAATTTCCAATATTCCTCTACCACACTTTTTATGCTGACATCAATGGCAAGCTATTAAAGACAGTATTTCATTATTGGTTCCTCGTCCCCAGTGGTTATTTACAATCCTATATATACTAAGCACTGATATTAAAGGAGACCATTTTAATGAGGTGCTATCTGCCTTAGCAATATGTCTTTCTCCGAATGAGATTGTGTTTAAAGATTTTATCAAGAAATGGCTGTTCGCTGGGGTTATGTTTTGTCCATGAAATATGCATTTCATATCTCTTTCATTTCATTAACATAATTTAATTTGTGCTTTGCATTCTGTGCATAATACATATTTGATTTACAAAACAAATATTTCCATTAGAAAATGAATTTCATGCAGGCAAAAGGCAGAACTGAATGATGTATTGTAAGGAAATAAGAAAAAAGGAATTGTATTATCCTCTGACTAGGAGAAAAAGTGCCTTGGCAAGGAAAAAAAAAAGAAATACTCAATAGACTTTTAGTGTGTGTGGATGTGTGCATGCTGAGTGTGTGCATTCATGTTTGTGTGTTTAAGTGTGACTCTGTGTTTATAGATGTGTGTATGTCTAGGGATATGTAGTTATGCATGTGCGAGTGTGTGTCTATGTCCCCGGTATGCAAATGAACATTAGAATAGCTATGGAGGCGCCTGGTACATTGCATTAAGTTTAAAGCAATATAACTCAGATTGATTTACTCGGCTTGCCGTGGCTGCCTGTTCTCTGGGTTAGCTAAGTGTTCCAGTGAAAATGTGGCACGGCCTGCTTTTTATTATTGATAAAATATAGAGGATATTATAAAGATATATATCTCAATGTTCAATAGCACAAAACAAGGGTACACATCCATTTTAATTTGGTGTCACTTTTTAAGAGGAAGCTTGGTCACATTGGGGGGAAAATTATATATATATATATATATATATATATATATATATATATATATATATATATATATATATATATATATATACAGAAAATAATATTTTAGTGCTTAGTGCAGGCCATATATCACAGGGCATCGTCTTCGGAAAGATCCAGCGTTATTCTCCAGGCACATTCGGAAATGCTCCTCAAACATCATTTTAGGGCGTATTAGCTTTAGTTGCTCAAATCTTTTTCTCCCACTTTCTGTTTAATGCACACATGATAAATTACGCAGTCCGTCCCTCTCCATTTCCTTTCCTCATCTCCGAAGGGACTGTTACTAGTTTTAATTAAAGGACTGCACCTTGGTAGTTTAAAGGCTATCAGTGGCTGCTTGATAAGTTGCGAGAGCTCAGGGCTTTGGATAACAAGAAGCATTTAAACTGGCCCTAGTGAATTCGTATTAATTTGGCTTATCGCTCGTATTAAAACGAAAAAAAAAATATCCAGGTACTGTTAAGACCGATCCCCCAGCATTAATACGCTCGGAACGTAAAGTTGGTGTCAGAACACTCTGATTTTTTTTTTTTATTATTTCAAAGGGACTGGGAAATAACTTGTCTGAGCTAAAAGCCAAACAGTAAGATCTATGTTTCGGAGGTAACTAGTATTAGAGGGGATTTGGGGCTTGTCTGACATGCCGTGTGCTAAGGAGGGCTTAAAATAGAAGCCCCAGGTATGTTGGAAATGGGGCTTATACCTGCATTTAGAGTTTGCCGCCTTACTTTACTGGAAGAAGAGAAACGATGAGAGGATCTCGGAGCTTTCAAAAGATATAAAAAAATTTTAATTCTTTACTCCTTCCTCTTCCTATACCTCTGCCAAAGAGGTGATAGTTTTTCTGGCTACCAGCTCAGCATTAGCTTTGAATCCCTGACAGGTGTTTTTTAAAGTTTCTGCTCAGTAAGACATAGAAGGAGGGAGAGGAAGAAAGAGAGAGAGAGAGAGATCTTGAGATCTTGCCTCAGTGCTCAGGAGGTGATAAGAGTCTTAGGATGACTCTCCGTAAACTTAAGCCTCCTCTCATCTTCATTCTCGCGGTTGTTCAAACTCTCGTCACACCAAATCCTGTAGGAATATGCAGATGAGCTGGATGTATTAAGTGAAGTCATTACAAGAGGGCCATTTGGGTTCTGTTAAGTAGAAAGTTTAGCGATTACCCAATCGCGCGAACCTGCACTTCCTGTTAGCATAATATACAGTAAGCCTCCCAGTGTTAGGGAATATCAACCTGATGGTGTTTAATAAGTGCATGAATAAAACAGTTCTAGATTGCATGCAGATATAGTAACTAGTGACTTATTTTTATTTTATTCGCGGTTCCACTGTAGAAAAACAAACAAATAAATAAATAATAAAAAGGAATCTGACCTCTTCCTCAGCGAAAGTATCAGCGGTACAGCCATTTCAAACCAGCAATGACTCTTGTGCTTTTTCAGGAGACGTTGAGGGAGGTAACAAGCCTTGTTTGTTAACAATTGGAGGAAGGGAAAGAAAGCAAGAGGAGAGGAGAGAGAAAAATCAATCTAATACTGCAGAACTATCAGATCATATGAGATGATGGATTCTTAGTCGCAGCATTCAGCCCCTGTCTGCCGAGCTGTGCAAATCAATTCAAACAGACACAAAGAATAAACACACGTCGCGCCATACAATAGGAAATTGAAGCAGAGCCTCCTTTAAAAAAAAAAAAAAAAAAAAAAAGTGCTGCTACATATTTGTTTTGTAGATTACCATGCTGAAATGAAATTTGAACAGTTACTTAAAATAATATGCAAAAGATATTTCCTGTTTTTTGCTGCCCCTGCACCCCTCCTGCTCGTGTGTTTGTCAGAGACAGGGGCCAGTGCGGGCATTGGCGTCAGTGTAAACACTGTGTGCGTGTGTTGTCCCGGTGATTATTTTTTATAAACATTTTTGGGGGGCTTATCCTCGTTGCAGGAGGTTTAGATTTCATATTCTATTTGCTCTCCCTCTGTCAAAATATATTTTTAGAAAATCGACGCTGTCTGGATGCTGTGCCAGTGACTGCTGTGTGGTTGGGAACAGATTTACGAGCGTCGATTTGCAGCGTGGTCGTGCTTTAAGATAATTATATCTAAGCTTAAACAGCCATATGCTTTTGTTTAACTAAAAGACGGTTTAAATGCATGCTTAAACAATAAATAAAATGTTAAATCTCTACACAGATAGCACTACATACTGTATGTGTGTGCTACTGTACAAAAGGAGTATAAAAGGTGGCATGTCATAACTAACTATAGCGTACACCAGTGGGCTCGTGTGTTTGTCACTGGCAGGTCAGCGATGTTTCCCAAGCTGATGGAGTCAGCAGCAGCAGCAGCAGTAGGGCTTTCTGCAATCTGCAGCCCTCATAAAGCCTGTTTAGTGTGGCACATTCATTTTTGCCAGGCACTCTACCAGTCCTTCGTCTTCTGTGTAATTGAAGAGATTCTTATGCTTGAGTGTGAAGGGCAGGGAACAAAAGCAGATGGGTGTTTTTTTTTTTGTCTTTTTGCTTGTGAGGCTGGGACCAGTGCTGACTCCATGAGCCAGGCAGAGCAGGGGAGAGAGAAGCCCTGGCCCTGTGTTTGGGTTGTGGAGGGCATGCAGGTGTTGGGGCTTAGGGCCTAATGAGCCTTAATTAGCCCATTGAGGTAATCAGAGGCTTGATTGGTCCTGTGTGCTTAAGCAAACCACCACATACTTAGAGTGCTAGCAGGATTGGGGCGTTTCGAGAGCAGTGTCTGACTCTGAATGTAATGTAGATTTATGGAAATTAAGGTCAAGGGAGGGCCTTGATTTTAGTTCATAAAATGTTTCAACAATGCCATTTCCTACAGGTGTTATTTATTTATGTAATAATTCTAGCTTATAACTCCTGAGTGTGTCCCAGGGTGTACCCCGCCTCGTGCCTTGGGATAGGCTCTAGGCTTCCTGCAAACCCTGAACAGAATACATGGTATAAAGAAAGAGAATAGATTGCTAAATCTATAAATCTACACGTTACTGGTTTAAGGTGGTAAATAACTTACCAATGACTAAGATTAACCAGCTTGATGAACACGGAAGTGATCGTGTTTTCTGTAGCTTGAATGCACAGAAGTCCAAAGTACCATAATTCCGAGCTAAGTCAAAAATACATACTGTAAATGTGCTTATTATAATATTTAATTCCAACTATTAACCACATAATATTTACATCCATGCCATGCTCGTTCTCATAGTTTTCTCTAATCAGTCAGATCACTTGAGTTACTTTTTCTTTGATGGAACTTTCTTTGCTGCTGCCACTTCTTCCTGTTATGCTTCTAACAAGATGCCCATGTCCACCTCTTCTGTCCCCCTCGACACTCAGCCCTTCATTCAAGCACCACTCGTCAGCCCGCAAACTTCACAATCCCGCATGACAGACATCACTAGGGATGGACACTCTGGACTCCATCTCCCATCGACACGCGACAAAGACATCTGGACGATTGTCACGGACGTCACCGTCCTTCATAGTTGACGTCTCCCATGGGGTACCGGTAGGAAGAGAAAGGAAAGGCAGTCTTGCGTGATTTCGAACATTAGGTTATAATCGACATGCATGATGAAGTTTCTTTGAATGACTTCAACTTAATAGCGAGATGGAAATATCCTTATTGTTGCTGTTTTGAAGAACGCTTCTGTCGTGTTATCCAGGTGTCAGGCTGCTGCATTACACACATATCAGATCGCATCACGGTCTAACAGTATGGAAAGAGTAACCTGAGAGAGAATTTACACCCACAGCTTCTTGATTGTTTTTGTGTGGCTCTTACACTGAATATAATAAATCAATGAGCTAAAGGTTGGTAAACTAAAGATTTACCATTATAGCCTTTTTCAGTTAATGTAATTTTATGCTTTTATCCAAGAGCATGCACGACTTCTCGAACATATTTCAGTATAATGGTACTGTATATAGAACAGTCATTACACTCTTAAGCAGTGATTCATTCAACTGTGTGGTAATCATATTGCTGTAATGACCTTTATTTGGGACTCCATTTTATAGTTTTCCCCAAAAAATCATTAGCCAATTTACTCATGAAATCAACTTTGAGTATGCACGTACGCATTCTCTCAGCCTCAGTGGTGTTACGGTGTATTATCTGAAGCCCCAGCTGGTTGAGATGGTGGTGGCTGTGGCAGGAGGACTCTTGTGAGAGCCATGGGTAAACAGTGAAGATCCTGGCTGGGTTCTTCTGGCTCGGGGCATTGCCCTGTTTGCCAGAGCTGCGATAAAGCTGCTGGAATCAAGAACTACTGCTGTTATGTATCCAGAGATGGAGTTGTGTGTGTTTGCACTAAGCTCTGTAAAGTTTGTTTTTCGAATGTCCTGCATGGAAGCCGGTGGCTAGAAGTGAGATGCCAGTGAGATGGTTAAGTGAGATGAAATCAACTGCTGACATGTAATTTATTGCAATTCTATCTGCTCCTTTTGTCCTTCTGAGCATTCCTTCATGCATTCATCTTCTGTAACTGCCTTAGCCTAGTCAGGGTGGATCTGGAGCCAACCGCAGGAACTCTGTGCATGATATGGGAATACACCCTGAATGGGAAGCCTGAGTGTTGCAGTGAACCATTCACACACAGTCAGAGCAATGAGGTGGCAGTATTACTCACTATGCCACACTATTGAGAGCGGGTATGGCATGCAAACCCAACACACACACACACACACACACACACACCCGTGTCTGCGCTCTAGTCTTTTAGCCGCAGATCGCTGTGGGATCATCGGAAGAGTTTGAATATGGTGAACACTTTTCTTTCAGTTTGCATTTATTCACTTGGCAAGCAATTTTATCCAAGTGACAAAAACCCAAGCTGTTATAAAGTGCTGATTCTGACATAAGTTTTAATTTTCTCACTCGATTCCGGTTTCTTTAAAAGTCTGACTCGGATTCTATTTCTGGGCAATAGTGACTTTTTTTTTTCTTTATAAGACCCATTATTTACCACATTTACAAAAATTTCTAGACATTTATTTAATGGAAATTGAATCGTATGTTCATAGTAAAGCATGTACAATTACAAGGGTGAGTCAAAAATTATCCGCACTTTAGTTATATTTATATCTTATCAGCACTTTTCCTTTTACTGTAAGGCTACCCAGTCACTGCTGCGCAGGTGTGAAGGTGTTACATCAGTTCATTTGTATTAGCGGTGCAAGCAAAAATGGATTCCCAATTGTGATTTGCACAATAGAAAAGCAGCGTGCTGTGATTTATTTATTTATTTATTTATTTGTGGTCTGAGGGTGTATTGTACCTGGTGCCGAAACAACTCACTGGAGAGCATAAACAGACGTGTTTATATATCTGCAAGCAAAATTTGGACCAAAAACTCAAAGGAAGGTAAAAGGTTGAATGAAAGTGAATCATTACTGGTGACGAGACATAGATTCATTTTTACGAGCCTGAGAGTAAACGGCACAGTATCGAACGGAAACATCCTTAATCACAAACCGAGAAAAAGTTCAAAAGCTGAAAAATTGATGCTTACCGTTTTCTGGGATTCACAAGGATCAGTATTGGAACATTATCAGGAAAAGGATTCAACACTCAACAGGCCTCGTTACACTGAGATACTTTTTGAAGAGATAAACTCTGAAAAACTCGTGTAAAAACTCGTAAAAATTACTTGGTACAGGTATGTGCCAGCAACACAGCATAAGTCAATGATGATTAAAAAAAAAAAAAAAAAGTGGTTGTATGGAAGCCTTGCTGGTGTGTGTTAACAGAGAGACTTCAAACTGTGTATTTGTTTTTTTTTTTGGATATGTCAGGTAGAACAAAAGTTATTATTGCTTTTATAAAGGATAGATTTTACCACTACTGGAATATGGGATATGGGAAGAACATTACAACATGTGGAACTCTCAAAATGAGCATATTATTTGTATTATTTTTGGCTCATAAAAACAAAAAAAAAACAATTACAGATTTGATGATGTGTATCTGTGCCAATACTTTGTGTATATAACTTTTTTTTTTTTTTTTTTGCTCAGTCATGTTTGGGTATCCGGTTAAAATAAACTAAAATGAAGTTCACCATATTGCCTTTTTAGTGCTGAAAAACATGTCATTTTATACTGCACAATCTTAAGCTGTATATATATGTTTATTAAAAAAAACAGCGAAACAAATAATGCTTTGAGCTTTAAGGGTCACAGCATCTTACCTGTATTTTGCTTCTGATCCTGTTCTTGATCTTGCTCCTGATCTTACTCTATCTGACTTTTACCTGTTTAGACCCCTTAAAAACAGCCCTCCAAGGATGAAGATTCACTTTTGATAAAAAAAAGACATTGGTGCATTCGTGACTCGCTGCTCAGCCTGAAATATGAAAGCTCGTTGACAGATGGAAAAATGTGTTAAAAAGCAAGGAGATTATGTCAAAAAAAAGGTATGTATGTATTTGTATTTTTAAAAAATTAATGAAAAGAAATTCTTAAGACAGAGTGCGGATAATTTTTGACTCACCCTTGTAAACAACTTTAACGTTTTCTCCAAAACTGTGCAAGGTCTCCAAGACGTTCTTCAGGTTACTGGATAGAGCTGGAAGAGTGTGGAAGCCCAAACGAAAAATTAACACTCTTGTTTGAAAAGTTATGAATGTCTATGGTCAGGTACACTAAAGGAGATTTTCTTATAATTTAATTTTTTATACAAACCTCCACATTTATTCTTCCTTCCTCTCGGTGTGCTTCAACTCTTTTTACTATCCTCGGTTATTATTCCTACTCATATGGTGGCAAAGCACCTCAGCCATGGCTCATCCTTGTGCTTTCTTAACAGCCTCTATGTACAGTTGAATCGGTGAGGCTGCTATCGCCCCAGGCTGTGTGGCATCCACTTAGGCGTCGACAGCTCCAGATAAAGCTGAGCTCCAGGGGACGTGCCACAGGCCTGATCTAATGGGTCTACAACAGCTCAGGGCTGGAGGACAAGTGTCGGAGTGTGTCATGCTGTCTCTTAGTCTCTTTAAACCAGCCTTTAGAGCGGTACTCAGTGAGAAGAGCTGGCAATTTGCTGTGCGTGGAACGGAAAGGAGACTGTGCGCACATTAAAGAGGAATGGGATTGTGTGTACTGTGTGTGTGTGTGGTTGACTTCCTTTTTCTTTTTCTTTCTAGATAGTGACCTCCTCAGAGATGACACTATGGGTGATTTCAGACAGTACATTTCCATGTTCGGAAATCAAGGGAGTTTCTTATTGCTCAGGTTGTCCTTCTAGCGCTGATCGCGGCGCTCTACGTACACTGGGTGGGATGCTACAGTATCTCCAGAGAAGCGTTTATAGTAGCCAGCTGCTACTACTGTATGTGGCCGAACCATCACAACTTGGATTTCCTGCTTAATCATAGATCTTAGACTGATGGATTTGTTTCAGAGGCAATTGTGAAGGAAAAATGTCCAAGATTTTCCGTAGCATTTGGAAGAACACAAGCTTGTTTATACTGGATTTAGGATGTTCACAGTTTCTCATTTGTACATTATTACTGGCAGGATTGGTTTTCACAAGTGGTGCATCTTGATCTTTATGGATATGCTTGATTTCTTCCTTGATGGATATTGATTTAATTGACCTAATAGATTTTGTTGATAACTGGGCAAACGAGAACTTGTGTGTCATGCATTCGGTGTTAGGAGAGTAAACGTTCAAATATGCACAATGCAAATGCAAATTAGTTATTTGGAGAAAACACAAAGATCTAGAGTTTTTTTTTTTTTCATTCCTTACACAGCGTAACGTATATACACAAAATAGCTTTAAAGTGAAAAAGGGGACCCTTTGCACTGCTGGATGAGTGTATATAAGTGCTTCAGTCTCACTGCCTGATATCCAGGCTTTAATGGAAAAGATACAGCTCAGCCAAAGAGCTGAAATCATTCTTCTGATAAAGTTATATGTTCAGCCTAGAACAACTGAGAGATAATGTTTGGTCTCATTATAATTCCCTGTGTGTTTAAACAGGCAGCCCAGAATGCAAACAAAAGCAGATGAAATTTGAAAACTATTATCAATATTGCAGATAGCAGATGCCCTTTCCAATCAGAAAAAGCCTATCTCTCACAGCAATATTTATGGTTGACTAGTTCATTCGTTTCTATTAGCTGGTTGTATGTTTCTCTTGTTCTCATACGTATTTATGGAATTTATGGAAAGGCCAAACAGAGCGCCATTAGATACTGACTTAATTCACTAACATGGGCTGCTAAGGGTAGCCAGGTACATTTAAAAAGCATTACTTTCCTATGACTGATCTTTTTCTGTACTCTTTCCAAACGGGATGATTCGTCACGTGTCCCCATCGAGCCGAAGCACATTAGTTGTATGTGTGTGTGTGTGTGAATCTGTTTACATGCAGTCCTCATGGTGGCCATCCTCACACGTATGCTGAACGTATTTTTTTGGTCTTTTAATAGCAAGCTGCTGGAGCAAAATAATTGTCATTTTCCAGCCAGTGGGTCTAAAGTCATACAACATAATGAAATGTCTAAAAAAGAGAAGGGGCGGAGGTTGGGGTGGAGTGGTGGTGGTGGTGGTGGTGCTGGTGGTGGTGGTTCAGTAGACAGGCAGGATACTAAATCAAATACTGTGCCATCTGAATAATTTAGTTCAGGGGTGGGGGTGAAAACGGCAGTGAAGTAAAATGTTTAAGTGTCGTTTATGTCCGTGCCAGTGTGTGTTTGTGCACGCTGAGGCATCTATCCAATTCCCCCTAATACGATAATCAATAAAAATCCAGCTGGACAGATTGGGCTGTGAGCAGTGGCAGCAGCCTGAGGTCTGTTCTCCTGTACTAAGCGTTCAGCAATGAAGTGATAGGTTGATTTAAACTCGGAAGGCTACAAGTAGAGATAAATGTCAGTGATGCTTCTCCTTCGTTCTACCACTCCCTTATTTTCTCTCTCTCTCTCTCTCTCTCGCTCTCCTCTACCTCTCCAGCAGATCCATCACTTGCTATTGAGGATAATGAGCAAGGCGTGGAGGTGAACACATTACAGAGGGCTGACCTTGCCCAGAGAGAGTGAGCGAGCGAGCGAGTGAGAGAGAGCGAACAGTGAATGAGAGCTGAGGTTCAGAGGCCGCATAGCCTAGAGGAATCCAGAAGTTGCTTACCTGTAAACAACAAAGGGCATGCGAGGTAGGGAGTTAAAAGAGCCCAATAATAAACATTTTGGATCAAGATAGCTTACTCACACCATGCCATCTGTACACTCTGTCGCATATTCACCATTGGGTATGAAAAGGGTTTTGTGTATCATATAGTAGAGTGACAGTACTGTATATAATATTAAAATACAGTAAACTTGTGTGAGAACAAATATTCATGGGTTGATGATGTTCATTCATTCAGTAAGTGCTTCATCCTAATCTATGGAGGTTCTGGATCATATCTGGGGAACTTAAATTTTTGATTGGGAATAATCCCTTGAGGGAATACTACAAACTTTCATACACTCATCCACACTTAGCAGAAATGTGGAGTCTCTAGTCCACCTATTGACATGTTCTTGGGAGAGACCCAGACCCATACTATAGAAAGCAACTCGAACTGATGAGTGAAGTGACAATCCTGAAGTGCATGCTAATTTAAGGATATCGCTAATAAACAAAATCTATTCTAAGTAGCACTGTAAGTAAAACGTATTAT
Source organism: Clarias gariepinus (assembly GCF_024256425.1). Taxonomy (NCBI): domain Eukaryota; kingdom Metazoa; phylum Chordata; class Actinopteri; order Siluriformes; family Clariidae; genus Clarias; species Clarias gariepinus. Next base: position 8,915,828 of record NC_071102.1, read on the forward strand.
AGGGAAACATATATACGAATGCTGGAGTTACTTTTTTTGTTATATAGAGTAACATAAAGTGATAACAGTAAACATATAATGATTGCTTTACAATGCAGATTAAAGGTACCAATTAAAGGTAAAAACAAAACAACAGTAAGTATATTAAATGAGACACTAGGGCAACTTCAGCACAACTAAATGTTGTTTCTGCACCCACTAGAAATGTACTGGAAGCACAAACACCATTCTGGCTAAAGAAATAAATGATGATTAATAATTATTAATAATAATAAAATACTTTATGGTTAGCACTGTGTGTTTTTGGTTTGGTGTGCATGGAGTTTGCATGTTCTTCTCCTGCTTGGTGGGTTTCCTCCTGGTGCCCTGGTTTCCTCCAACATACAATTTAGGCTAATTGACGTTCCCGAATTTCCCATAGTGTGTGAATGAGTGTGTGTATGTGATGAATTGTCGCCTCGTCCAGGGTGTACCCCACCTCCTGCTCTAAGTATCCAAGAAAAGACGATGAACGAAAGTAAAACACTGGCCCAAAACCTCCCATCGCTGTTCAGTTTGGTTCTGATCTGGTGATTGCGAAGGCCATAGCATAAGATTTACATCTGTTTCATTCTCATCGAACCATCCAGTGATGCACAATGATATTGTATACAGTACGTATGAAAGCAAGCACGTGTTTTACTGATCATTTAGCCGTTTAAACAAGTGTGTCATGTGAGAAATTTGTAAGAGTCTCATGTTTTAGTGGTGTCAGGTTCGTCTGGAATTAGACAGTTCAGTTGCATCTGCAGTGAGCCTCTTCTCTGGGTGATATACTGAAGCCAGTGTCTAGTCAAGGCTGACGTATACCATCTAACTCTGACAGGAGCAGATACACAGAGCGAGACAGAGAGAGAGAGAGAGAGAGAGAGAGAGAAACACACAGTGGCCTGCTAGTGTTAAACAGATCAATCCCGTTCATAACATCATCACGTCCAAAGTGAGTAATGGAAAATTCCATATATGAAATAGTTTTATGAAATCTGTCTTTCAGTCTTACAACACATCTGTCTTCCATATAGTATAATATGAGACGAGCAAAAGCATAAAACTGTAAACTGTAATTGCTATCAAAAAGCATAAAATCTGGTTAGGATCAGACTTGTTTGTCTGTGTGAGTATGTACTGTATGTCTAGATGTCTCACTCTGAATAAAGTTTCTGTATTGTTTTTTTTTTTTATTATACGCACTTGGGTTCGCTTGCTATTTATATTGTCGCTGCCCACATTACCAGTCGCTAAGTCAATCAACAGTCACAACAATTATTCTTTCAAATGCCTCATGACATGCCAGTGTCTGGATAAGACAGCTCAGTATAACAGACCACGTCAATAACAGAGCTAATATTTGATCCCTACTTGATGAGCATGTATTCAGGGACTTATTCTTAGGCTTATTCTTTAGTTACCTTAGATTAAGCTGAATGTATTCCTTACTTACAAAACACTTGTTAAAATATATTTACCTGTTAGACAGTTGTTAGGGGTGTCAATAAATATTCCTATGTCATATTTTAATTACTTTGATCAAAGTTCTACATAAATTAAGTTCTGAATCTGAATAAATTATCCTTTCACAAATGTGAAGAGTTTTTTTTTATTTTTACAGTGAATAATTTGTGGTTTTGCTTTAGCAAACTTGCCTGATTGTCCATGGTTACCACACAACCTCAGGGAAAGTGTAACTAGCCAGACTTGCCTCTACTGTATTGCTCCATTGTTCTCAAATTGGCTAAATTTTGGTAAATCATTTTTGTCTGTCTGTATCATCCTAAGATGTTATTGTTAGTGCACTTCTTTTTGTTTTAATTACAGTATATACATGTACACTATATGGATAACAGTATTTAACCAAACCTGTTTCAATCAGGCCCAGTGAGGGGCAATCTTAAAGCTTCAGCATACCAAGACATCTTGGACAATGCTATGCTTCCAACTTTGTGTCAACTGTTTGTTGAAGGCCCTTATTAACATGACTGTGCCCCAGTACATAAATCAAGGACTATAGAGACATGGTTTGATGAGTTTGGTGTAGAAGAACTTGACTGGTCCTAACACATAGCCCTAACCTCAACAGCACCGAGCACCTTCGGGATGAACTGGAACAGAGATTGCGAGCCGGCACACATTTTGTCCAACATCAGTTCCTGACCTTCTAAATGCTCTACAGAATGAATAGGCACGAATTCTCACACAGGAAGACTCCTAAATTTTGTGGACAGTCTTCCAAGAGGAGTGGAAGCTCTTATAGCTGCAAAAGGAGGATCAACTTCATATTGAAGTACAGTGTACTCTAGGCTTACAAGCATAATTTGTTCCAGAAGCAGACTCGTATTTCAAAACACTTGTAAATCAAAGCGAATTTCCCCATGAGAAATAATGGAAACTCGAATTATTTATTCCACAGCCCCAAAAAATAAATACATAAAAATAATTATTACAAAATATAAAGTAAAAACAACACAAAATAACATGCACTTTACCTTTAAAAAAAGTAAAAAATAAATCCAGACAGATAAGTGTTTTTGTGTATGCCTACAGGCGCTGTGTGTGTGTGTGTGTGTGTGTGTGTAGAGGAGGAGAGGAGAAATTAGCCCCTCCCCTCTTCTCATCTTACACAGTAACACTTCCTGACCTCTTATTTGAGTTTCACACACACACAGATTGTTTTATCGGAAAAATTAGCAAGGAAAACCGCTAACAACTTTTACGAATCACTGCTGTAAAGTAAAAATAAGAAAACAAATTAACCTGCACTTTACCTCTAAAAATAATCGCGACAGAGCAGTGTGTCTGTGTAGAGCAGAGAGAAGGAGGGTGTGTGTGAAGGGGAATGGTGTCAAATTACGTGCGCACAAACATAACGGCATGATGACCTAGGGAGAGAAAGAAAAGGGATCTTTAACCTCTCTAATGAGACTTTATTTTGCTCTACATGCGCGTTCATACGTATGTTATAATAAACAGTACATGCGTGCTGTACACACACGCATACAAACACAAAATAAAAGATGTTTTATGCGCAGTGTTATAGTAAACAGTACACGCATGCACGCATGTGGATTATACCAGTAAAAAACAGCCACTAAGACAGAGCGGCGGAGATGATCAACCCACAATTCCGCAGTGCAAGAGAGAGATAATCCATGGGCTTAGTTGTGGTCACGTGACGCTCGGCGTCAAAACAAGAAGGACATGCTTGATACTCGGTACTCGTAAACCAAGACTTGTTCGTTTTTAATTCATTAAAATCGTTGCTCGTCTTGCAGAACACTCGCAAACTGCGTTATTTGCAATCTAAGGTTTCACTGTATATGTATTTGGATACAATGTCATTGCAGGTTTGGCCAAATTCTTTTGTCCATATAGTGTATCGCTAAATTATTTTGGTACAGAGAAACCAAGGGTTGCTTCACACAATGGACAAATCCGAGTAGAAGTGGACCCAAAGTAAGGTTTTTGCGTCATGTGACCTGTAAATACTGTGACATGGTAAGCATTCTAGAGCTGGGTGATTTACCTTATAATGCAATATAATATATCAGCTGGTTGATTGAATTAAGACAATTTTTTATCCCATTTTGTTTAATACTTTTAAAAATAAGTAGTTAAACTTACACATATTACAGGGCCTAAAACTGATAAGTTCCTTAAAAAATATAACGTAGCTTGTCTAGAAAATAGAACTTACTTGCATCTTCTTCAAATACTTAGATTTTGTAAGAGTATCATTTCTTCTTCATTTAAGTCTATTGGCTGTTGGTACCATAATACCATCTACCATGGACTGGAGTATAGAGCAGAAGATTGGCAGAAAAAGACTATTGCTCTGTATGAGACATGACACTTATACACTCAAAACACAACTTTTCATTTTCTATTACTGCTTATCCTGTACAGGGTCTGAAGCCTATTCCAGGAGACTGGGCACAAGGTGGGGTACACAATATGGATATATTAGAAAACCATCGCAGAGCACACACACACACACACACACACACACACTTTATGGGCAATTTTTGGGAACACCAATGAACCTAATCTGGAAGTTTTTGGACTGTGGGAGAAAACCGGAATACCTGGAGAAACCTACCACGCTCGGGGAGAACACACACACACACACACACACACACCCGAGGCAGGACTCAAACCCTCAACCCTAGGATGCAAGGTCACATAGCTAACCAATATGCCAGAGTGTCCCCCATTAAGTGTTTTAAAGAAACTTTTATCAGTTTTTAATACTTTAATACCTGAAAGAAATAGTGCTGCTTGAAATATATACGACAGTAAACGTTAGTGATGTTGAACTTGAAAATTGTAACACCTTAAAAGCAATTTGAATGAAATGGACAGTTTAAGTATGATTTAGAGTCCACTCTACCATGTTACAGTGTACTCGAGCATGGTTCGATTTAAATATCAATCTCATCCTCTAAACGGCACACCCATAGCAGATAAAGTAGCGCAAAGGTTAACCATCTTTGTACTATTCTTCTCTTTGTGTTTATTTGTGGATGGCAAACTAGTTAAGTGCATACTGTAGTACTACTGTAAATGGGAACAATATAATATTACACAGAATAACATTATTAATGTAAACGCTGAATTGTAAGGGGACATCAGCAGGGGGTAACAACTGTGCCTTGTGTGAAACAAGGGGCTGTGTTTACATTAAGGACTCGAATCTGAGACACTTGACCCTGAAGACGGGTAGAATGGGCACTCTGTACCTTAACCAGTCATGGATTAATCTATTGTGCCAGGGCGCACTTGAAAAGGTGAATCAGGTACGAAGAGAAGCTGTATCAAAACATGGAAACAGACCATTGTTTGCACTCAGACATCATCGGAGACGCCTGTGTTCTCACGCGCGTGCCAGTCTCATCCTTTTAACTGCATGGAAATAGCAGTTGGCAATTGTTATGTGCATAAAGCTAAAAAATGTAAGTCTGATTCCGGTAGTTAACATGTCTGGGATTTTTCCAAACTAAGGAAAGTATAATGGCTAAGTCTTAATACTAGGATGTCCTTATACTGTTTCCTTTGTCACTTCCAAGCTATAGAATCATCTCATAACCTCGTGTTCATCCCGTGTTCCTTCTGTGTGCATTCTCTACCCTAAATTAAAAGAGGAAAGAAGTATTTGCACGAAGAATAAAAAACTACTTCCAAGAAGTATTAGTTCCTTTTTTTTTTTTTTTTTAATTTAAGCATGCCGAGGAAACTGGAATTTAAATGAAAGAATCGGTTTTCACCCAGCTAATGGTAATCCGTAATCCAGTCAACGTGTCTTTACCACAATGTGGTTGGTCTGATTAACTTTAATGCTTTCCCTTCTCAATTTTTTGAAAGGTTATAAATGGTGCTTTTGGTTTAGCACCAAAACGACACATCCCTTTTCATAGTAAGAGAAGGAGAATGAACAGAGAGAGAGAGAGAAAGAAAGAGAGCTGGAAATGTAGGAAACAGAATGGGTAGAGACTAGATGGAGCTTTAGAGAAAGGAAAAAAGTTTGAAGAGAAAGAGGGTGATTAATAAACGTTTTATTCCTCTTTGACGACAGGGGGTATATTGGCCTATTAAAAAGATGTGTTTTAAGGATAGCTTGTGTGTGTGTGTGTGTGTGTGGGTGTATGAGGAGGATAAGGAGGGGGGTTTAATATTTTGACTGATTTGAAAGCCACTAGCAGAAAAAAGGGCAAAGAAAATAATTAAATGGGCGAGTTTCATTTTCTGCCACACTTCAAATGAATTTCTGCAATGATTCCAAAACCTTGCAAAGGCAAATCCAATCAAACAATATCTAGTGGGCCTCATTTTCTTCCTGCTCAGCAATGACCTCCTTTGTCAAAGGGTGAGTTGAGGAGACTGTGGGTCGCCATAGTCATACAAATCAAGGGGACAATTTAGTGTAGTTAAAGCTATTATCCTGCGTGTGTGTGTGTGTGTGGATGCTGTAGCTTTAACACTTCACAGCTATGATATGAGTCATTGTAAATGATGCCACAGAAGGTCAATTGCAGAGTTCAAAATGGCCGTTGATGGAGGAGGGCCGAGGAATAATCGCCTTGTTCAGATGCGCAGCGGTGTTTATTTCAACCCCGTATCCCGCGGCGTTTTATTTTATTTTTTTTTCGTTTTGACTGGCAGAATCAAAATAAATCTCCGCTCCCTTTATATCGTAACCATGTCAAGCCGTTGCTTTTTACATTCCTTACCTTTAACCGTTAGCGAAGTAATCATGCACGAGGAGTGGGAATAAAGCACAAGCGAATGAGCAAGGATGCTCCGCTGACCTTTTCTCGCACATTATTGGATATCTGATGAGGGAAAAAAAGACTCGCGAATCTTTAGGGAATTGTGACTCGGGGTGCTCAGTGACCGTAAGCTTCTTTGATTTCTTTTAGTATTGTTTTTTTTGTTGTTGTTGTTCAGAGACCCACACATGTGATATGCAGTATGCTGTAGCTCAGAGACATGTATAGCGGGTGCTAGGTATCCGCTGGAGAGCTAGATGTCCGGTGGGGTCTCACAGAGGGAGGCTGTCTACTGTGTTTGGCCTTTTGGCCTGCAGGTGTGCAGTCCTGTCCGCTCCGTTTCCCTTAGCACACATGTACACACACACACACACACTCAACAAGATGTTGGGAAATCTCTTCGGATATACAGTACACACTCTGGAGTTACTTAAATCTAATGATGACTAGACATGTATACACACATACACACACTCTCACACAACATGTAGCTACTTAAACCTAATGACAACACACTTTCTCTCGCTCTTACACACACATACACACAAAATGTGCCAAACAAGCATTACTCTAATCACTACTTTGAAACACGGAGGCTATTTATATATTATGCATTGTGTGCTGTGTGCAGATCCTCGGAGAAAAGACAAAAGAAATATGATCGTTCGGTGGAGGAAACAAAAAAAAAAAACGTCGAACACTTTTGCTAAACCACTTTAAGTGTGTTAGACTTCACGACTGCCAAGTGGGACACCCCTGTGGCAACTAAAATGGTCTCTTCCACAATTAATGTGGCGCACCTGTGATGCTTGATAAAGACCGCAGCACTGTGCACAGGTGTGGAACATTAATTCTGGGGGTGTTCCTTGAAAAGATGAAGCCCCCCTCCGCCTCTCTCCTTCTCTCTCTCTCTCTCGTCTCCCCTCCACCACTGGCATCACCATCACACTGCCATCTTCTCTTATCCTCCCCCCTCCACCCCCCACCCCTACACCACTTTTGGAAGGTATGAAATAGGTGGGGGAATAAACCCAGTGCCTTTCATTCACAGTGATCTGTGTGCAAAAGTATGCAAATGAATATGCAGCATGCTAATCAATCCTGTCCTTCACACAGATTGAAGGAAAGGCAGGAACGAGAGAGAGAGAGAGAGTTGAGCAAGGGGAAAAGTGGGACAGGGAAACTTAGCTGGGTTCCTTATTTTTGCCCGCTGTCAGAGAATGAAAGAGCGAGAGAGAGAGAAAGAGAGAGAGAGAGCACGTAGATGAATGATGTGGGTGTGATTAGAGACAAAACGGTGCACAGATATAGTAGGTGTACGGCTAGATGGAAGAAAGCGAGGGGAAAATTGCGGGGTTCGGTTGTGAGAGGGGTTTTGTGCTCGGGCCAGTAGGTGTCCCCTTATATCAGGACATGGTGGCTTAAAACCTATCATGAAGGCCACGTCAGTCTGCTATCGGGTGCACAGCAACTGCAAAGTTGCACAAGAAAACTATCGACTTTCTCTCATGTGATTGATGGAGGGAAATATCTGTGATTTGAGGTAACAGGGTGTCCATCATCCAAACAAGAAGTACACTGTTTTTTTTTTTCTCTTGGCAGTAGAACAAAAAGTCAGGTATCCTTGAAAAATGTACATTAACATTTAGAGCATTTAGCAGACTCTTGTATCCAGAGCGACTTACAGAAGTTCACTAGGTCAGGATCTAAATATATCATCGGTGAACGCTGATAGGGAGAAGACAAGGAAACACATCGAAATATTTTTTTTATTTTTAATATTTGATTTTGTGAACAGTAGTATTAAAGACGTGGCCTTGCACACTATCGGACTTTTTTATATTTTTAAATCAAAAGAAAAGAGAACATTATTATTGATCATACAGTATTACTTATGCACATTTCTTGTCATTTTCTTTTCTAGAAAAAAAGTACTACATTGTAGTATCTATAAAGTATCTATCTATCTATCTATCTATCTATCTATCTATCTATCTATCTATCATGGCTAAATAGATAGATAGATACTTTATATTTAGTTTAATTTTAAGATTGACACATTGTTTCTAACTGAACTCCATGACTTTCATCATGGTGTTTGATGTGTTTTGTAAATGCACTTGACAATACTGTTCCTGCAAGAACTTTTCCAGAACAGCTAACCTTTATTTTTATATAAACAAAAAAAAAATGCTGTAAATTTTTATGGATTTTGTTTTTTAAAAAATTGCTGTGAATTTTTTTTTTTTTCACACAGCTCTTATGCAACAAAAACAAAGAACAAAACAGAAAGTGAGATACAGATCTTAAAAGCAGCTGTGATTTATTTTCTACGTTCTAGAACACTACTAGAGATTTCAAAACTACAAAAGAGACCACATATGGAATTATGTAATTAAGTAGCAACAACCGTTATTTTAAGACATGAAGGTCAGCTGTTCTGGAACAGTTCGTGCAAGAACAGTATTGTCAAGTGCATTTGCCAAACCCATCAAGCACCATGATGAAACTGGCTCTCATGAAGACCTCCCCAGGAAAGCAAGAGCAAAACTTACCTCTGCTCCAAAGAAGTTCATTTAGAGGTACTAGTATTAAAAACCACCAACTTTCTCTTCACATATCCAAGCAAAGGTGGGGTCAGAGCACAGGGTCAGCCATGATACAGGTTATAGGGTTAAGGGCAACCTGGGGGAGCTGGGTCTTGAACCGCCAACCTTGCGATCAGTAACTCAGTGCCTTAACCCTCTAAGGTACCACTGCCTCATGGTGGTTATGAAAGCTTTACAGAACAGAAACATCTTAATATCAGCTGTTCAAAGGAGATTATTGCATATTTTAGATGGCTTCAGCATTGTTTTACAATGTAGAATTTAAAAACAAAAAAATCTAAAAAAAAAAAAAAAGGCCCTTGAATTAGAATACGTGTCATAACCATTACTGTACAGACTGAATGGTGTGAAAGTGGTAATAAATTACTGTGCAGAGAAAGGTTAGGCATGTGTGTGCAGATATTGTTAGTGTGAGAGCATACGAGGACGAAAGGCACAGGTACAGCAGTGATCCCTGATCTCAGAGCAGCTAACAACAACCTGCATTACTGTCTCTCCACCTCCCGTCTGCTCGTCTACAATATTACAAATGCTAATATAACACTAAACTGATTAATAATTAAACAATTATGGTCATGAATCAATAACTCGCGCACATATTTTTTCATTTGTAAATTGCAGCAAATAAACAAGGACGGTGAATTACCAATTCAAATTTGAAAAGAAAAAAAGAAAGAAAGTCATATCCGTTTTATTTATTTCTAAAATACATAAATGCATTAAAAATGCTCTTTCAAAAAGTGATATTTCTTTTCAATTAGTAGAAGCAGACCAGAGCGTGTACTGTTTTGAACATGGCTCTGCTGTTTTTGTAAACATCAGCTGGAACTTCCACAATCTCTATCCTGCAGTTGATGTTTCGAAGTCGTCTTATGATTTAAAAAAAAAAAAAAAAAAAGGATTATCTCATCTGCCTTGGCAAATTTTTTTGAGACATAAATTGGTTTGCTATTACTAGCTATATATAATATTACAAAGAATAAACAAACAATAATGAATAAATATAAATAAATACAAAAAGAAATATATTAAGAAAGAAAGAAAGAAAGAAAGAAAATCACTAATTTCACTGCCGTGCTCTTTGGATGTACATTTTATGTAATATGTTACCATATAATATTACTATTATTCTTACAGTGCTGTATAAAAAAACTATTCTGCAAAGAATAACCTAACCCTAACCCTAAGTCTGCCAAAATTCCTCCACAGCGATGTGGTACAGTAGACTCATTGCCATTTATCGCAAACACTTGATTGCAGTTGTTGCCACCAAGGGTGGCACAACCAGTTATTAGGTTTAGGGGGCAATTACTTTTTCACACAAACCCAGGCAGGTTTGAATTGTTTTTTTTTCCCCCTTAATAAATGAAATCATCATTTAAAAATGGCATTTTGTAATTACTCGGGTTGTCTTTGTGTATTATTAAAATTTGTTTGAGGATCTGAATCATTTAAGTGTGACAAATGTGCAAGAAAAAAAATTCAGGAATAGAAATTGGCAAATACTTTTTCACAGTACTGTATGTTAGCTCATATTTGATATTTGCACAACTTCTTCACCCATACATAAATGTAATATGTGGTCATCTCCATATTACTGAGAATAGTTTTTATATATTTTACATAAATAGTGATATTTGTTAAAAAAAAAAACATACCTTTAAAACCATTACCATTAAAACCGCGTAGACGTTGGGTTTCCCTTCTGCCAGCACGGTACCACTTGCCCCTGACGGCATGTCTCCATACAGCCTCTGGGGGTGTGCTGTGGTGTTGGCAGTGGATTTCTTGGGTGCTAAGGGTTACAGGGTGGGGTCTCTGTGAATTGGACTTGATAGTTCCATGGGTGCTCAATTAGATTGGGATCTGGGGAGTTTGGACATCAGGTCGGCAGCCTTGGGTTCTTTGCCTCAACTGTGGTGCATTGACTTTTTGGGTGGGATTTGTAGGACACTGGCTTTTCTTTGGATCAGACTGGATGGGCTGGGTTTTGATCCTTGTGGGCATGGGTGAGCCTTGGGTGCCCATGATCCTGTCTCCAGTTTGCTGGTGTACAATATATTGTTTATGTCAAATTCATATATGTTAATATATTACTTATATTTGAAATTCATACAATATATATATAGCCATATATTGCATTTCTGCATGCACAAGGATAAGTTATTATATTTCTTTCACTAAAATTAGGATTGGATATAAGCATTCCAAGATTATTAGATTTTTTTTTTTTTAGTTTTAAAGTAATGAGACACAATATAAAAAATTATAAAAAATGTATGAAGAAAGCACACCTCTGTAATGGCAATGCAGTTTGGTGAACTTTTTTGAACTTAAATCTTACCATTGAAAAAGTTGACTACTACTACTACTACTACTACTACTACTACTACTAATAATAATAATAAGTAAGTAAGTAAATTAAAAAGTTCTTAGTATTCACTGTAGGTCTATTTTATCCAGCTGAGGTGAAATTAATGGTACATATATTTATCTAAGAATATGATGGACAAACGCTCTATATTTTGTGTGATATGTGTCTTATTTCTGGCAAATGCACTGCAAAATGTGATCCTATCGAAGATAACTTGAATACATCGTGAAATTTATCTTATTCTTTTCATTAAGCAATGACAATAAACAAATATAAACTTAGTAAACATATTTATGCTGTAAATTTTACTTTTATAGATATTGATTTATTTAATAAAAATGGAACTTATGTAGTAATAGAACAAAAAATTTAAGATGTATTATTATTATTATTATTATTATTTTGTTGTCATTTTATTTTTTATTTAAACATTTTATTTTTTGTTGAACTTATTCGCCTCTATTGAATAGTTATTCATAATTTAAAAAAATCTATTTTTAATATTTTATGATTATAATTTTTTTCATTATCACTATTATTTGGGATGACAGTAGGGGGGATTCTTGCAGAGATCCTCTTTTTGTGCCTTCCTGGTTCTTTGAACATGAACAGTGTTTAGAATTACATGTGAAGAAGATTATCCGACTGGACTAACGTGCTTAACATGAAGTTACTCATCACGGTGTGCTCATTATCTAATATGTCACATGTATTAAAGACTTTCCGGCTTAAAGATGCGTATGTTTGTACAGACCTTCTGCACAACCTCAGATATTAAGTTTTACAGCATTGCAAATGAGAGCAAGTCACACATTACTATGTAGGCTACTGAGTGTCGATAGGAATTGTACTGATTATTATACCAGTTTGGAGATAAAGCCCATAATCATGTATGAGCTTCCTGATGTGTTTACAGACTTCTTTCTTTATCTCTGTCTCTTTTTCTCTCTCCCACTTTGCCGCGCCGTCTCTCATTTGCCATCGCTGTAAGTGCACACACTGAGGACAAGGATAAAAGCATAAACAAATCTCCGATAAGAAATACGACATGGATATCAGCATGCGGGATAAAGCCGAAACCTGGGAGTGCGGGCAGGCAGATTAATGATAAATTATGAGGACGGGGCCATGTTTATTGCAGTAATCTTCCCTCAGCGCACCTGCTTGCTTGCTCCTGGCCTGAAGCTGACACTCCTCTGCTCTCTTCCTTCGCAATTCCTCCCCTTTCCGTCCCTCTATCATGGCCGGTGACATCAAGTTGAAGTGGCACGCGAGAAAGCCCGGCTCGAAGACGGATAATTGAGGTAATCTCAAAATGTCTGAATCGCTACACACATCTCACGAACGAGTTAGAGAGCGAGGGGAAGGAGCGCGGCTGAGCTCGCGCGCGAGCGAGCCTGAGTGTATTTAAGCATGCACATGTGAGCGCTTGCACCAAATCCTGTAATCTGTAAGCAACGCTTATAATAATAAAACCACTAAGCATCAGTGAAATGCTTCATTTTAATACTAATTACATGTAGCTCGGTGCAACGTGCAAATAATGTGAACAATCACTTTGGCCTGGAGTACTGTATTAAATGCAAAGTGGGGCTAAGGGCAAGAGCAGTCAATATGAAGTACCAGAGTCCAAACCCCCACACCTCATTATGCCAATTGTGAATGTTAATTCTAGTGGGTTTATTAGTTAGAATTAGAGTGAGAGAGAGAGAGAAAGGGAAAAGGAGGGGTTTGTGCATTTCCATTGTTCATTACTACGGTTGGTTGTACCTGGTGACTCGCAGCCATGGAGTTTCACAAAAAAAACGGGGAACAGAAGAGAAGCGGGAGGGAAGCGGTCTCAGAGTGGCTATTGTCAAATTCACAATTATATTTTTATTATAACCGAGCTCCGGGCCCTGCGCCCTGTACAAAGCAATTTCCAGTAAAGAGCGCTACAAGGGGAAAGTGTTTACATACAAAATGGTAAGAATGCACTAACAGCGTTTGGTGTTAATAAGCTATAATCACTCAGCTAATTTAATCTGGTTGCCATGGAAAACAAATGCCACTTGAGGTCTAAAGAGTAGGTGGAAGAGGAACGTAGGTGTGCCCCAGGCTTAAAAACGACATGATGATGAAGGATGAAAGAAAAGCACCGCCTCATGTTCACTTATGACTCCGAGACACCTGCCTCATCTTTCCCTCGTGTGTGTGTGTGTGTGTGTTTGTTTGTGTGCGTGTTTTTGAGTGTGTGTGAGAGAGAGAGAAAGAGAGGGAGAGAGAGTTGTGTGTGTGTGTGTGTGTGTGTCCAGGACAGCCGTCTGTGTAGTCAGCATGGCCATGCACCTCAGAAGGCAGAAAATTGAGCAGAAATTGGCCTAATTGTACGGAATGATTGATGCCAGTGGAAACCACATTAAAAACACAAAATGCACTTCCTGTTAGCGACGCACGCTATTCTTGGAACAAATTTACTCCCAAGAAGACAAGAGTCTGTGCTTTTAAGTACATGGAAGAGGGCAGGAGGGCGCTGTGTCCTACCACAGGCTTCCGCCTTTGAATAATAACACAAGAAAAGCTCGGGCCATGTCAGGAAAAGTGCCCAGCTGTGTGTGTGTGTGTGTGTGTTTGTGTTTGCATGTTTTTTTTTTGCCCATATGATTGACAGATACAGGCAATAGTGGATGTCCATCCCTGTTTCTGAGAGCAAAAGAGCGTGGTGAAAGGTGTGAGATGATAATAAGAATCAGACCACACACACACACACACACACATACACACAAACACATACAAAAGAGCTCCTAATAAGTGGTGCTTTATTCCTAGCACACAACACATGCAAAAGAGAATTAGCTTACGAATTGAGGACACGTCCCGAGCATCTGTACGTACACGCTGATGCTGTCCTCTTCTGTAGTGCAGTAAATATAGACTTTCGTATTATTTTTTATTGCTAAATGCCTTTGTCACTTCCTTCTCTGCTACATTAACCCAGATGATATTATGTACGTAACCATGGTGGATGGGAATATTAGAAAGAGACCCCCCGTGAACCCGAGTTTCAGACAGCAGTTAACGCCAGCGCGGCTTCTCCCCGAGGGATGACTGTCTACATACAGTTAATGTTCAATATATATTTTGCTCAGGTATTGCAATAACTCGCCGGATCGATACTCTCAAACGCACGTATCAACCATGTGTTGTCCGGCTTCGCGTGGGTTATTTATCTTTTTTTTTTTTCCCCTTTCTTTTTAGGTGAAGACAACAAAGAGCGGCGTCAGGCTAATCCAATTCCTTTATTCATATCTGCATCTGGAGACACATATTAAATTCTCTAAGGAAAACCAAAAAAAATAGAGGAGCGGATGTGGATGTGAAAGCAAACCAAAAAAAAAAAAAGGTGAGAGGAGGGAAAAACCTCAGCAGGCCTTTTGACCAGCATTTCGGTTCACTTCTCTCACCTTCCTGCCTGGCGATGCCTATCGGCACTGACGCCGGTTCCTTACACGCTGTCTGCTGCTGGCTGTGCCATATACACTACGTAGCATTTTTCACGTTTTTCCTTTTTAATAATTATTACTTCCACGAGAGACTGTGGGCTCTTCTTTAGGGAAATGTTAGTCATGGGCATTTAAAATGACTTTTAAATTAGACGGGAGAGAGAGCTAGGCCTCATTCGGAAATAATTGTGTCAAACCGCTTTTCACCTTTCGCCAATCAGTATGCACACTTATTCATGAACTGATGACTATCCATCATAAAGCGGCGCTGCTTTTTAATATACGGTACATGCTTGCATTTTAATGGGCTATTTTACCAACAATGCGGCAGACAACAATATGACGGCGTGTTATTTTGTGCTCAAAATGATGATCCGGAACCTTTTCGCAGGGCCTGCGTGTTTAGACTAGCAGCTCCTCATCTCTATTTGTCCTGCTTTGCACTCTAACGCATAAAGACACACACACACACAGTCGCACAGTCATATACACACATTTATCCTTCAGTTTGCCAGTAAGTGATCGTCTTAGTGGGCGTGATCGCAGTCACTCTGTTACACGGTTAACACACGTATAAACTAGATTTCATGCGTGCTTTCGTACTAATCCGATCTTAAATACACAACCTCGGAGATTTTACGTCTTTCTGCAAGGCTCGACCGAAGCATTTCACGTGTAGTCTTCTTCTTTTTTGATTAAAAATATAGCCACACATGTGGGACTTTGGGGTTTCTATTAAATAATGCATTGTTTTATAATTATATAGAATATATAGATTTTAAACAGGATACCAGGCAAAATGGTGACTTTAATTAGATTGCTGTGTAAAATATCTCCAGGGTATGATAAATCTCACAAAAGATGTAATATATGTTCAAACAGATAATGACACAAATAGATTCTTATTTCATCAGGACTTTTTTTTTCTTCGTCCTCCCCTTTTTTTTTTTTTTATCGAATTTTACAATTTATAAGAGAATCTTGGGAGAACATATTAAAATGCTAAAGATGACATAAAAATACAGCGCTTATAACTTTTTTCTTTAAACAATTTCAACTTTATTAATTCTGTAAAGCAAATTCTATTACCCACTTATTTGTCGCATGTGACATGTTTCCGCGGCATCTGTGTTTGCCTAAGCTAACATGAAAGCTCATCTTTCCAGCGTTGCATAACATATACAGTACGACGAAAGGGCTGAATCGAAAGCAAGGGATTTTTTTTAAAAACACAATGCTGCCGAGAGTACGAACACTAAATCACCGAATTAAATTCATAAGACTTTTACATTAATAACGTTGACCCAGTAATAAAGATCTGGCATGCATGCACATCATGATTTATGCATCTTTAGAGCAAATCGAAAAGATTCTCGAATCCATAACACCGTGTTCATAAATAACACGCAGGTACAAAGCGCGGTTTCGCTTAATAAACAGTCTAAGCAGATCATTGAGAGTTTGATATTCAGGCAGAGATGAGCTCAGAGCTAAGATTATTCGCTAGCGTTTAAGAGCACTTGGCACGGCTGAAAACAGTGAAGGAGAGACGCTGCGTCTTCGGCAAGCGCAATAATAGGAGAATTAAAAATGCTCCAAAACACATGACTTTGCCAAGCAAACAATGCCTGCAGTCTTCTTGAAAATTACAGCGGCTAATTTGAAATGAAACACAAACAGTTGCGTGTTTGTTTCGGAGCTCTATTATGATTCCGTGCATAGATCCGACCCCCCCCCCCCCACACCCCTTTTTGCTATATATAAAGTATGTAAATGCTAGCTGCAGCAGTCAGATACATCAATGAAAGTTGACAGCTGAATTATTAGCATAGCTGAAAGCATCAGTCTTTTGTTTTAACCCAAGAATGGAGCATTTTTAAAACTCACAATGGCTCTAATCAAATTCTCAAGGTTGTTCAGTTTAGCATTGTATTAATTTAATAGTTTCTGGTTCGCCGTTGACGTTAATGACACATTCCTATGTAAATATAATGTGCCTCTGAAAAGCCATCAAAACATTTTAAGGTCCAATGAATGCAGTTTCATTTCAGTGTTCTTTTTTTCCCCCCCCTTCCCGTGAACGAGAAATCTCTTTTTATTTAGCAATCTCAGCTGCATTTACAGAAATAATAAGAAGACCGGATTGATTAATGAGGAGTTTTAAAGAGTGATGCAGTGCATTCGAACAAATAACTTGGGGAAAATGGCAGGCTGGTTGGGGGGAAAAGGTTGCTCTCTCTCTCTCTCTCTCTCTCTCTCTCCCTCTCTCTCTCTCTCCTTCATTGGCACTGATTGACTCCCTCCAACAAACCCCCACCACCACCACCACGCGACCGCCCACCCACCCACCCCTTCCCCTGTATGGCTTTGGAGGCCTTTGGCAAAGACCCAGCCTCCATTATGGAGAGATGATAAAATGGCACATATTCTCACTTTTCAAAGACTGATGAAACCATTTAGAGTAATATACTAGAATACATTAAGGAATCCTTCATTTTGGGGAGCCTGCTAGCACGGCTGTGTATAAAAAGAGCACTATATGGGGCAAAGACATTTAGAATCTGTGGTATCTCCAATGCTGACATCCCGTCTGAAATATCACACGGCTCGTTTTTGATCACTTGTTTCGTACAATGTCGCGCGGTAATGTTTCACAGTGACAGAGCGGCTTAGCTATAAAAATGTAAGTTTTTCTCCCAGTATAAATAATTCTCACCTTGCAGCGAGGCTTCCTGTGCAATCCCGCTAAAGCTACAGAGAGTTAATAGTGAATTTCTCCTTCAGTGCAAGAGAAGGAGCGAGGGGAGAGAAAAAAAAAAATCTTTAGACAAGTCAATGAGGCGTCCCTTTATTTATCTTAAAGAATACAAAGATGTCTGTCGGCACAATGGTGCTCGATCTAGGCAGGCGGCTTTTAATGTTCACCTATGCAAAATATCAATTATGAATTACAGCGGGGGAAAATGGCGCTCCAGATATTTGCTTTGCGGGTTGTTTCGTATTTAACAGTGCAATATATGCAGTTTGAAAAAACAAACAAATGAAAAAAAAAAAAAAAAACTGGATGGAGTATAGAATACTGCATTTGAACAACAGTTTCAGCTTTTCTTATACTGCTGTGCTGTGTCGCTGAGGGATGCTGGTTCGTGTGCAACCAAGTTGCATCTCTGGCATAATTTACCGTGCATGTAATTCAGCTCTCAAATCAAAGTGAGGGCCGAGGGTCGAATACATTCAGCATGCAGTCATTTATTCATATGAGAATCATTATTGATTTATTTTATTAGTTTCCTGACGTATGCTGATGGGGAGGGGAAGGAATGGGGACGGAATATGGATGTGACTTTAAGCAGGCGCGTTCACAAAGAGCGAATCAAAGTGTGACTCTTTAGAAAGAATGTTGATTAGATGATCTGACCTGATTTTGGTGCTTTCTGGCTCACCCTAAATGAGACGGTTGATTTTGAATGCACAATCACTGACTTCTCTTATTGGTCTGATACATCTGATGTGAACCTTTTTCAAGTACAATTTAACATGCGCTTCTAGTCGAGATGCGGTTCAAGTCACTGTAGACCCACAAATCCTATATGCTTACCCAAAGCATGCAAGATGTGTTGGCCCCGTGACCCTGCGCGTTAAGCTTTAATAGGACTGCTCTGATGCCTGTCCGTCACCGGCTCTTAACGTTGTGTGTTTACATGAAGTTTCTTTGCACTTTGACATTTCCTTTGGTAGCTTTTCAATATCCGAAGTAGACTACGCTGAAATATGAGCACCTGTACACTCGTTCATTCATGCAGTTATCTTATCAGAGGATCATGTGGCAGGATGGAAAGGCATAGATTTGTGCGCATACGGGTCAGAAGCTTCAGTTATGGTTTACATCAACAATCAGAATAAGGGGAAAAAAGCGTGATCTCAGCGACTATGGCATGTTTGCTGATTCGAAACATGTTGGTTTGAGGATCTTTTGGGATTTCTTAGGCACTACAGTCTCCAGGGTTTATACAGACTGGAAAAAAAACAAACCTAAACAACAACAACAACAAATGGATGAGTGTCAGGTCTGACAAGCAGGTCAACCTACTCAAATAACAGTAACTAAAATAACCACTCTTTACAACCATGGTGTGCAGAAAAGCATCTCAAAACGCACATACTGTACCATGGAAGCAAAAAAAAACTAGCAGACCACATCGGGTTCCATTCCCCTTAGCCCAAAACAGGAAATTGTTGTTACAGTGGCCAAGCATCTAAATAATACTATGCTTTACTTTGCTGCCGCATGATTGGCATTTGTCCTCTAGGACTCTGTAATGCTACCAGATGTGCTGACCCTGAATTCCTTCACATTATAATATTTTCGCTTTTGCTCCTCTAAACCCTTCCATATGGTCCTGCATACAGAATAACTTTTGTTTACCATTTTTTTAATGTCATTATTGTGTCCTCTATGACAATTCACTATACATACGAATAAAACTGAAACAAACTGAATATAATAAATCTGCAACTGTCGAAATAAGGCTCCTTGGTGTACGTGATTCCTATAAACCGATCCAAAGTCGTCTGTATACGGTATTTGTCTCTCAAGCCATTTTTATCTCATCGCCGTCCTCCTTGCACTGAAAGCGTCACACTCCCTTGCGCAGAGAACAATCTGATTTGCGGGAACAGAGAGGAACGAAATAATAAAACAATAATAATAAAACACGGAACAATACGAACAATACAATAAGATCAATTTCAACCATTTCAATTTATATACCAAGTATAAAAACAAATAGTGAGGACTTAATTTATTGTGCTTTTCAGGCGGAACACCTAATCCCCTCCTGTACTAGCCCAGTGCTCGGGGATGGGGATTTTCCACAGGGAAGCTGTGGCATCGTCTTGGGAGAGATAGGTGGGCAGAAAGGAGAACCATTTTTACGCTGAGCATCTCACCCCAGGCCTCTCGGGAACCTGGGAAAAGCGTGCACACACACACACACATACACACACATACACACAGGCAGCTCAGCACACACAGCAGCAGCCACGCACTAATCGCCCAAACAAGCAGGCAGCACAAGTGCTCGGAGCAGTGGAAAAACAAGCAACTTAAGAGGCACAGCAAAGACAAAAACAAAGAAAAGAGTTTGTTAGACACGGATTGGAGTGTAGAAAAAGAACTTAAGGAACAAAGAAGGACATGAATAGGTGAGGAAGTAAACTGGGATGCTGTCGTTACCTTGCCCTGAAGTGATTTAGAAAGACTTAACCCCTTTTTTCTCTCTCTTTTTTCGCCACTTCAATGATGTTAAAAGACTCTGCATAATGTTCCTCTCTCTCAAAGGGCCTCCATGGTTTTAAATCAGGAGTGCGATCGGGACGACTATTCTGTTTATGTTCACCTGTAAGTGGTTCAGACATCCTCTGAGGAGGCTTTGTTTACATTACGAGAACTGGAATCTAACTATATCCTTCACTTCGCATGTGTACGAGAAGAGAAGCAACAGAAATACGAGTGCAATATATAATAATAGTTACAAAAAACGCAGGTCATATAGGAATAAAAAGAAAAAAAAATCTTACACCTGTCGGCTGATTTTACTTCTATAATAAACTCCTTGTCCTCATATTTAATGTAGTTCAGAGGCAGTGGAGTTCTGGTAGCTGCCTCAAGCCTCATTCACTCAGTGCTTAACATCCGCAGTCTCCTCATTGTGGCTGATTTCAGCGCTGACATTTAAAGAACAAATACAAAGCTCAAATAGGTGGCATACACTCGCACATTGTTCTTCTGTTGGTTCTTGGGAAGATAAAACTTAAGTTTGTATGAGCGTTAAGTAGTCTTTCTTTCTTTTTTTTCCCCCCTTTCTGTGGATTTGCAGAAGCCACAATTCCACAGCTAACACTTTAAACACACTGCAAGCAATTTGGTCCCATTCGGTAAGTTGTACCTTGGAGAGCAGCCATTTTGAGAACTGTGCCAGTGTGCAGAATTAACACATATCTGTGGCCTGTGCCCTTATCTGACAAGACAGTTCGGTAAGCTAGGATTAGCATCTAGATCTTGGTAAGTGGACTTCTTCGGGATCGCAGTAACAAACGATGGGCCTAGCATATGAAAATATGAGGGGGTGTTTGGCAGGAACTATATTTTGTAGATATTTAAATCTAGTCTTGGTCATTCTTAATGCTCTTCTTCCTCCAGCATGTTGCTTTTCCTCATTTCTTCTGGCTAGACACACCAAAGTGCATAGCGGCAATATGCTGCCTACTTGGACGGGGACTTTTTTGGTGGTCTGTCATGCGGACGCCGCTCCAGACCGTTGCTCCATCATGCTCGTGGCCTGGGCTAAGTGGCCTTGTTTTTTTGTTTTTTTTTCGTTTTTTCTTTTTTAAAGTCTTTCTTTGAAATAAATGAGGCAATCCACATTGGCCCAGGGATCATATTCTATTTACGTTCCCTTTGCCAGCGACATAGGCGACGCTGGCCAAATTCACAAAAGAAGATCCACATTGGAAAATCCGGCTAATCCCTGATTGAAAGTTCATGCGTTGGCTTGGATGTATAAGCTCTGGCAGATTTTCCCAGGAAAGAGGAATAAAGCGAAAAAAGAGCATCTCAACATGAAAAACTAGGGATCTTTTTTGGTAAAAAGGGGAAGCCACCCTTCGAGGCACACACAGGCTACGTCAGTGTCAGACAGCATGTCTGTGTTTCGAGTGCTTCCTTTTATACACCGAGAGAGAGAGAGACAGAGAGAGAGAGAGACTCCATTCTGCTTCATCATCCCGCCAAAAGCGAACAGAAGGGGAGGTCATCATCTTCAGTTTCACTGCCAAGAGGTCACAGGGTGCTGAGATTCACACAAAAAGAGGAGGTGTTATACAATTTCAGGAGCATGTTTCTACCTAGTACCAATTCATCCGTGAGTCTTTCATTCTTTCCTTATCATCATCATTATCATCATCACATCTCTTCTAGTCATTTATCCTTCGCTCTTTCTACCAGTTGTTCCTAGGGTTGAGGCTATAGCTGGAGAAACAGTCTTCACAGATGGTGTGCCTGCTTGTCTTTAGGGGAAGGCAGCTAAACAGGCTTAAACTTTCTCATTTCCCTTCCACTCTTCTTCGGGTGAAAACTTTGGCCTGCAACTTTTGAGGCCTGGCACGTGCTTTATCGCAGCCCACATGCAGGGGATGTATGGGTGTCCTCTGAGGATCTCCAGTTGGATGTTGGCTCTGTGTGTTCTCTCGGTCAGGCATCAAGCAGAGCATCACTGATACATGAGCACTGCCCAGACCTCGCTGTCACATGGAGTACAGCTGGTTATCCTTGCTCTTTAGCCAGAAAAAAAAAGAAGACGCACGGTCTGGGATTTGATAAGGAAGTGTTTAGCTCGCTCCTGTTTTTTCACTCTTATGGTGAGCCACAGTTGCCTGTTGGTTAGATGGATATGGAGCAGCGTTACTGGGGGTGATGGATTGCGAATGGTGTGCCGAGTCTCCAAGAAGCTTCGGAGAAGTTAAGCGTGGGCTCTAATGGTGTAAACTTGTCAGAACCTTAGCATTTCCACCATCTCTCTTCACTCTGAGAATGAAGCATGCGTGAGATTTGGGGAGAAATGAAGCCATCCTCGTTTGACTCGTGGCCATTATGGACTGCTTTATAACTCTCCCCGAACGTTCCGAGAAGGATGACTTGCTTCACTCGGCAATCGAAGAGGGAGACAGAAATATATCGCATGAAATGAGTTGGGATCCGCGCTATCTGTTTGCGTTAGGAAAAAAAAAAAGGTGGAGGCAAAGGCAACAGAGTGGCTTAACAGAGATGTACATGTGAGTAAGTGGTGTGTGTATTTAAGTGATGACACTAAAAGAGAGATAAGAGACATCCACCTAGCGAGTGAGGTGGATGTATGAGTGGCCTCCGGCTCTTATATTATTATCCCTCTCTCTGCCGCTCTGTGGTGACCTGCTAATAGAGCTCTATTACCACTTACCCCAGCGTCTGTGTGCTGCTATTCAGCACCGTGTCAGCGCTCGTGTCGAGTGGCTCATTGTACCAACTGCTATCCACTCCTGATTCGCCTGCCTCACCTACACCCCTTTGGCACTTTGGGGGGGTCAGAGGGTTAGCAAGTTTGATTGCAACACCTGATACACACCACCAGGCATTTTACAGTCGTATCCAGCTTCTATCTCATCCTGTTTTTCGCTCTTTAAAAGAGATATAGCCGCACCAGGGAGTGAAAATCTAGACATTTTCTGAACGGCGATCAATGTTTGTGCTTTTAAACGCCATTGCCTTCAGCTCGAATAGTAATGCCTACGATAATATCGTTGATTTTTTAGCCTTGACGGTTAGGTTAAATCTTTTACTGTACATCTTGAGTGCTTTCTCTGTATATTGTGCCAGTTGATTTGATAAATTCAGTGCAGGCACGGCTAAAAATAGGAAATCAGCTCGTGAGTGAATTTTGTGAAGTGAGACCCATTATGTTTTGTAATAGATATAGTGGTTTCGAGAGCTTTTATTATAGATTTGCAGTACCATGCTGTCTGTCTTCAGGGTTGTGTTATTTGGGAATTAAGTTCACCTTCACCTCTGACACTCACATACAATTACTCACAGAATTGTAATTATATGAGGAGATTACGGCGTTTTTTTTTTTTTTTTTAATGACTGCAATATTTAATACACTTTAAAAGTTGTATGTGGTCGCGCAGGGCACAATTTTATAACATTATAATTAAGCTTAGAAAGGATTTATCGGCAGTGTGCTTCAAGCATAACCTAATTCTCATTTTCATAAAAACATGTTCAAAATAGTCTACATTAAACTCATTTATCGGTCAGCTAGAGAGCGAGAGGGGGACAGAGTAAGGGGGAGAGAGAGAGAGAGACAGTGCATGGGTGTGTGTGTGTGTGGGTGTGTGTGTGTGTTTTCCTCCTTAGACACACTCATGCAGTGAACCCTTACTAACAGCTCAGCGAGAGTCAAGCAACCTTTTAAAATGTCCTTTGAAAAAACTTGGAAATTATTTTACTGACTTTGTCACTTGAATCAATTCGGAACGCATCGACATCGACTGCAAATTGGGCACCAGTGATAAGGCTCAACATCCTTTTTCTCTGTAATGAAGAGCAGCCGAGCATGAGCTGCCCCTCTGTAAATAATAGAGCCATCTTCTTTCTTTTCTTCTTCCTTTTTTTATTTCAGTTTTGTCTTATTTGACTCTCCGTCTGCATTCCTTCTTCTTCACTCAAATTGTTTTGACTCGTCATTCCCAATGCTTTCCTTGTATCAATTTCGTGCAGACATGTTTAAAAAAGGAGAACTTTCAAGGTAAGCTAAGTTTCGACCTACTGTATACTGTACATACATAGGAAAATATAAAAAAAAAGAACAATACTGTTGTGAGAAAAAGCGATGGACAACCGTGCTCTGTCTGACTGGACTTAGAGGTATTTTTGCAGGTGCTGTGGAAAAGGACCCTTCTGCAGCAGTGTGTCTTGGACAGATCCTGACAAAGCCTCCTCTTCGGGTGCCAGATGGACCCATGCTTTCCTCATACTCTTGCGCTGCTAAGACCTAGGCTTTTCTCCCTTTTTTTTTTTTTCCCGCCACAAAAGAAAAGCGCTTTGGCTGAAAGAAAACCACAGCTGAATTTTATGGTGCCGCTTCTTTTGCCAAGCTGATTTTAGCAATTCAAAGGACGAAGCGCATGGAATGGCAGTTTTCGGCCGCATGGCCGATACGCCTTTGATGGAAGTTTGAATTGGCAGATATGTCTGCCACACCAATATTTCGCCACTCGGCGGGAAATCTTGATAAAATCCAGAACAAGCGAGGTGTTACAAAGCGCAGCTCAGAGTGCTGTTCGAGCACGGCTTTCACAATCTAACTCGCATTAGGCCAGAATCAGGTGTCAGTCCGGCCGTGTTTGTGATCCAAACGATCGCAAATGTGCACTTATAATGGGCTGGGAGCATCAATATACACACATGCATGCACACACAAAGTACGCATACACATACGCATATGCACATATGCACATACGGGAATACAGATTGTACAAACAATTGGACTGCTTTTTTTCTGGGAATACAATCAAAGAAATCGGAGCACAACAGATCTTCTGGGAAAAAAAAAGAACGAAACACATTTGCTACATGTATTTGTAATTATTGCATTATATTCATTACATTAAGGATTATAAGACAATAATTTGCACAGTTCCTCCTTCCATATGCCTCGTCCGTCTGTGATCGTAAGTTTTAGTGGCACCTAATATTGTCGCATTTGCATGGAGGCAGCTTGTGTTGCAGTGACAGGCTAATGCCAGCACAGACAGGAGCAGTACAGAGCAACAGTCCTGGTCAGTGCTCATCTCTACTGGCGATAAGTCTGATGAGACTTATTGCGTGTTTGAAAGGGCCAGGGTGAATATTGATGCATATAAATGTTTTAGCTAAACTGGCTCCACATCGCTCACCTGCCTGCCACATTCATCACAGCTAATCCACTTTAGCCTGACGTGTGGAGACCAGCTAGCTGACAGCCTGGCTCGGATGCACACCGGACCTCCAGACAGCACCAAGAGCCTGCGTTCTGTTCGAATGGCTCATTTTTGAGAAAATATTCTTTAAGGAAAAAAAAAAAGGCAAACAAAATAATAATATGGCCTTGAGGTATACTTTTAAACCGAGATAAGGTCAGGTGAAATGTGTCATCTTTTACGAGATCAAAATGAAAGCCTCACTTCTTACCATGAGGTGGCATGATATCTGATTAACAGAGCAATATTACCGTTTTCCGAGTTTGAAGAAACAGTCATATAACTGTTATATAATTATAAACTATAATAAACTGTCGTATAATTTGACTGAGTAATTCAAGACTTTGCAACTCAGGCATAAAAGGCAGCTTAAATTACACCATACAAACTCTCATTAATATTACAGGGACCATTCTTTGACTTCATTTCATTTCTCCATTTGAGCAAAGTCAATCATCATAAGAGTAAGGAATTATAAGGTGTGAAAATCATATTTTAAGGTTCAGTGTTCTGGGAGACTTTTATAAATCACATTACGCCCCCCCCCCCCCTCCCTTTTTTTTTTCCAGTGTAAGGACTCCTCAAATATTTGATTTAGGAAATTCCTCCACATCTATATCCAAACTGACAGTATCTCTTTTTTTTTTGATACCGAGCTTTAATATCTACACGAGTCTATATTTTTACAGCCATACTATAATATTGACTTTCTTTAAAAAAAAAAAAAAGAATACATTGTGAAAACTTTTTGATATGTTAGCTCTGTCTTGAACAGCACTGCCTCGAGAGCCCCCGAAGTAGTCCCGGATTGACTGTTATAAACGGTAAATACTGAATATTACCATTATGACTTGGTATGAAAATGCTCCTTCCGCTGGTGACTGTAAGTTATGCGATAAGCTAGCAATGATTTCACATTTGGTGTTGGGAAGTCGCTGGAGGAGATACTTTAGCGGCGCAGATCAACATAATGGAGATCTTAAGTGCACAAGGGCCAAGTGTTTTCGAGCTAATGCTGTCGACCTTGTTATTTTTCAAAGACAATATCCACATAGTAGAAGGTCCTCTTTACGGTGCTCCATTATGCACAGAGAGATGACTAATGTCTGAGTGAAAGTGCAGAAACAAAGGAAGAAGAGAGAGAGAGAGAGAGTGAGAGAAATAAAGGGAGCAAGCAGATAACCCAGACAAAAGATTATCACAGTTAAAGTGCTGAATTTGTTCTTGTGTCATAGAGCGAGAGAGAGAATGAGTGAGAGAGATAGCGAGAGAGGGGGAAATATAGGAGAGTAGGTGGCTGCAATAAGGTGAAATGACCTGTATATTGTGTTGTCTAATTGTTTAGTAAATGGAACTAATGGCTTCAGAGCTGCAGCTCTACCTGCCCTTCAGCTACTCTGCTTTTTCTCCTCTGATTTGTTCTCATCGAGGGGAAGCAAAGTGCCACAGTTAACAAATGCAAGAGCATCACTGTTATTGTGATGTTGTACAGGTAGGCGTGTGTGTGTTCATGTGTGTGTGTGTGCGTGCGCGCGTGCCGCGTGCGCACTTGTAAGTGAGAGAGAATATGTGTGTGCACAAAATTAATCAAAGTGGGGGGGCGATGATGAACCGTTTCTGTAGGATTCTGTCAGAGGTTAAGAGCTAGTTATTTTTAAGAATGACATGAATCTGGGAGAGACAGTGATTGCCTAAATGACCACTGTAATTACCAATTACTTCTTGAAGCAGAGAATATATTCACGGCATGTAGCCTGCTAAATACAGACAGGCATTAGCCCATTTACGTACTAATGCACATAATTTAGATCCTGAAAAGGGCAGATGGGAACACAATGGAAGATATAATAGATACCGTCTAATATCATTCCAAAAAGAATATTGGATTCATTGGAGATGAATATTACTTTGTGTCAGATTGTTTTTCCATAAAACAGTCAAAATATATTTCATCTCCCTGCCCTTCTTCCTTTGTTAGCCGCTCGGCCATTTAAGCCATCGACGAAGGGCAGGAAAAAGACAGACAGAGTGGGAGATAGAGAAAGAGGACGATAAAGAAAGATGGGTGGGAGGCTGTTGACTGGTTTTTCAACTCTGAAAAATGAAGAAGATCTTGTATGACAGGGGAGTCATAATGCTGCGTTACAGCCTTACATCCTTCACCGTACACCGCGATAAGATGACTTTTCATATCTCGGGGAAGGGCATTCCGATCTAAATATCTTTATTTCCTGCCCCTTTTCCCAACTAATGCCACCTAATAAACCAAACGCAGCAGTGGAGGTGAAGAGGAGAGATGTTGACAGGCCTGGAATATTTAGACAAGAAGTTTGACGTAAACTGTTTTCCGCTGCATATATTCTCCGTACCTTCTCATGAATAAGTTACTGAAAAAGTCAAACGGATGGCGTCTTCAGAGAAGGATCATTCTGTAAAGAAGAAAGGATAATGCGAGCCTTTATTCTCCATCTACCCCTTATTTGTATCACATGCTCCATCTCTTTCTGCATGACTTCTGTCTATCCTTCCATGTCACTCTTGTGAGCTTCTTATTGAGATGATAATAAGGATGCGTACTCTCGCGGAGAGTATTCTCGCCATTCCGTCATCTGATAAATACTTTTAAGGGAAAATGCTTATTGTGGTTGGCGTCGGCTCTCAAAGGAAATGTCACAAACATTCCGAGCGAAAAGCGGCCGAAAGTGTGTTCGGAGTCGAAACTTTGAATAGGTGACATCATTTTAACCCCCCCACCCCACCCTTTACAAAGTCATGTCCGACTCATCCCTTTTAGAAGGGATTAGCTTATTCCACGTGGGGGTTTTCTGCAGCTAGCGCTGGCACAATGCACAAAGTAAATCCACAGAGGCTAAGAGATTTATTTCGTAATATAGTAATAGGTTTTAAAGAAAAGCAATGCAATCGAGAGAGAGAGAAAGAGAGAAAGCGAGAATGCCCGGTTATGAAAAGCCCCACTTTCCATCTCGCAGCCCAATTATGGAACGCTTTAGAACTGAACCAAAACAGGATATTTTTAAGTAGCAGAGACACACTGAGGAGTGTTTATTTCTTTGGAATGTGCCTGTCATCTTCTGCCAAAGCAGTTTAGCGGCACTGTCACTCCTGACTGTACCAACAGCTTCCAAGTGACATCTTTCTCTTAAAATAATACCTGCGCTTTTACAATGGAAGCACTTTTTTTTTTAGGGGTCTTGCGTCAACAGCACTTTTTTTTCTCACACACTTCTGGCTTTTTCATGTGATGGCAGTTTTTTTTTTTTATGTTTAATACTTCAGTGAAACGAGGTGACTAAGAACTAATCCCACAGCAGAGAAGAATTCCCCTTCTCCCGCAGATTTCTCTGAGGTCATGACCTGGTTTGTGAGAAAGAGCGCCCAAGGTTAATTCTGATAGAGCTGATAAGCTGAAACCGAAATAACAACTGAAATATGGATTTGTCTGCGATTAAAAAAAAAAGTGTGAAAGATTATTATGGAGATGGGAGTAGTTCTGAAGATTGGGCCATCATGTGACACATCAATGGCCATCATCGCAGTTAGAATGCCAAGAGTCCAGAAGATGGAACCAGTTTGGTTCAGCACGGGCCAAGAGCATAGCAGGGAGTCTGCAAACTGCTCAAAACTGACATTTGTGTCTCCAGGAGGTAGGAGAACAGGGGATCGGCCCACGTTCAGCTTTCCCTTCTCGTCCTTAGATCCATCGATAGGATTTAATTGTCTCAACGTTGGTGATGTCGGAGCGAATGCGCTATTATCTTGTCTGTTCAAAGCAAAACATGTCTTCCCCTTACGAAGCCCTTTACAAAAGTGCTGATGTGCACTGCTGTTTTTTGCACTGATGACTTTAGAGTTTATTTAATGGGACCAGATTCTTGTTAAGTCACAGCAACTGATTACTTTTTCATGTCCCACTGCTTCATTCTATTTCACCTTATATAAATAAAAAGTGCTTAAATAAGCATCTGCTACAGAGAGGAAAGTTAATGATGACAGACATTTTTTATTCTAAGGCTGGTAACAGAATAATGATTTTGTTTTCCTTCTTTTGATATATTATGTAAGATTTCTTTTTGTATATGTAGTCAGTGGCCACTTTATTAGGAACAGGGCGCTTGGAGATTGGACAAAGATCAGGTCAGATCAGATCTGACTGTGATCGTTTTTTTTTTTTTTTGGAATGCTCATTTGCTGTTTTTTGTTTTTCACACCATTCTGTGTGCACTGTGTGAGTACTGTTGCATGTGCGTGAGTATGAAAATTCCAAGAGCTCATCTGGCACCAGGAATAAAGCTGAAGTTCGATATAAATTAAATTGTTTTTTTTTTTTTATATATATATATATATGATTAATGTATTTAATGACGAAAATCCCTTGACCTGTATTTGCTTTTTATTTTATATATCGCACTTCTGCCACATGACTGGCTCGTTGGGCGATTCCATAAAAGCGCTGGTCTATAAGTATTCATAATAAAGTGGAGGGTGAGTGTGCATATCGAATATTTTCCACCACTTGAAAGAACGTCCTTGATTAAAGGCATACTTTTGTATATAATGAACGAGACCTAGAAAAATAGATTGAGTTCCGTAACAGAAATAGTTCGCAATCAGATATATGGAGCTAATGGACATCCGTGAACTACCATTTATTACTATTACATACTGAAGCTTATTATTCTGTGAGCAAAACTTCAGGAATATTTAACAGTTCCTTTTTTCCCCTCACAAGATCCGTGAGGAATATTCTCATAACAAATTATGCAACACACCATGAATGTAATATGCACTTAACATGAAGTCTCTCTCTTTTTTACTGGCATACTATCTCATATCATTGCCTTTAATACCCCATCAATCTAGCAAAATCATCAAAATCTGATATTACCCTGGCACGTAGAATAGTTTTAATGCCAGAATTATTGCTCTTTGTTATAAAAATTGACATAAAAAAAAGGGATTCTGCCAGAAATACGGCTTCTCTCACTCATTTTACACTGGGCTCCTTTTGTTTCGATGGCATACTGTGCATATGAGAGGCATGCAGAGCTTGGAATAATTGGTCTTTTCATACTAAGAAAGGGCATATCAATTAAAAATAAATAGTCTCTGTAGTTATTATGCCACCACACAGTGGTTGGCCTGCCATTAAAGAGTCCTGTAACCCCCCCATACACACATTACCACTTTCTCTGTTCTCTCACACCGGAAGCATGGAGCTATTTACCAGCCAACGATGTCTTTAGCATTAACTTTCACCAGAATATGTAATTATTCCTGAATTCTTATGTAAAAGCACAAGAGGCAAATAAAAAGTAAGTGGGGCAGGGGGTGAAAGGGGAACAACACAAAGCAAACTTTTCATCTTGAAGCTTAAGCAATCTTTTTTTTTTTTTATCCTTATTGCTCAGTTGTTACAGTTATGAAGTTAAAGCTGTTTTTCTTTCTCTCCTCGAGACGAATAAAGGCCCGGAGCTGTATAAGAAGCTAAAGCCCTTTATGAATCTGTGCTAATACAGCAGTTGGAGGATAGATGCGGGTGAAATCTTTAAGCGACATAACATTCTCATGCTTTGGCAGTGAATATAAAGCAGCTGGCCGGCTTATAGAGCAACGCAGGCCACACACAGATACAAGATCAGATACACTTACTCCTCTGCTGGTCTTTTTGCGCGGGCTATTTGTCACTATACAGCTAGTTTTATACGTTTAGATGTGTTGTGCCCACAACGTAGACCTGACATTAATTCTTTTCTTTCATATTTCTTCCATTTGGATTCAAGATATTCATGAATATCGCACTCATTCCATTGCATTTATCCATTATCCTCATGGTATTATTCATCACTGTGATGTGCCCCTGTGGTATAGCGAGATCAGTGCATGATCATTTAGAGACAACCATGTTCCTCATCATGTTTGGCAGCTCTTACCTCGGCCAGACACAGGCACACACACACACACACACACACACACACACACACACACACACACACACACACACACATACACAGACGTGTACTCTGCTCACCTCTGAGTATGGATGCCTATGAAGATGAGTGAAGATGAGGCTGATCATAGACAGTGGGTGGAGAGAGAACAGGGAGATGGATAGATGGGGGACTAAACAATGGACTCATCTGCTTTCTGGGTGTTTGTATGTGTTACCTTGTGTTGTGTGTGTGTGTTTGCAGGGGGTGATGACAAAATGTTTTTGTATCTTGATGGGGACCAAATGTACAAAAAACAAAGTATAAGAATATTGGACAATTTTGACCTTAAAAAAACATTCGGGTTTTTTTTTTTTTTGTGTGTTTTTTTTTTTTTGCATTTAATTTTTTCTTCCAAAAAAGTACAGTTTTGGTTTAAACCTTGTTCTGTTTCTGGAGGTTCATGTTAGGGTTCGGTTCGAGTTGAGATTGTGTAATAGCGTATTAAAAGCAACCAATAACTACCCCATTAAATTCAAATAAATTCACTGGGATTGACACCTTCTTGTCAATCATATGTCCTCATAATTTAGATATTTTAATAACTCTTTAGATTTGTTTTGAGGGGCAAAGATTTGAAGGGAATGTAAAAAGTGGAGCAGTATACAGTATGTTTTCTACTTTTCATGTAATACTCCAAACAACCAGCTGTAGCTACGAGTATCATTCAAGTCAAACTGAGACTTATGATTGTGAATAACAGAACACAGTTATGAAAGCAAAAACTACTCTTATCTCTCTATATAATCTTCTGCTACACGAATGCACTCATCCCAGCGTTTTACTTGTTCTTATGTACCAACAAGGTAGAAAGGTTTCTTGACTCCTGTATGCCAGAGCCATGAACAGACTGCCTCTCCGCATCTGAAACACTGGCCTCCCAGGAACTCCTATAATGGCCTAAACATGTGCGAGGTCAGGGTTGTACGGGGATGTGGCAATAAGTCTTGTTCATAACAAAATTGTGAAAAGTCGAAAGTTGAGGTGAAAAGTTATCCATAAATTTTTGAAGATCAAAATGTTAATCACTTTTAAGCCTTCGTTTATTAGAATTTTCATCATAAATCCCGGTTTGACTTGAACATCCCTCGCAATATTTAACCAAAATAGTTAAGATTCAATATGTACATTTACATTAGTTATACAACAGTGCTACTGGATTCCCAAACATGATCAGACTAATCTGTTGATTAATTTTCTATAAATCATGGGTTCATGTTAAAACATTGTCTCTTCTATAATAACACCTTGTATGGTGGATGATGTACTTCATCAAAAGCTGATTGTATAATAACCATTATACAAATGTGTTATTTTTAAATTAAAACATATACCCAGTAGTTATAACATCCAAACCATTTAGCGTTAACACATAAGCATTGATTATTAGTTATATACCAGTAAACTGGTAACAGGATCACAGACACTTAAGTCTCATTCATGCCTCTGAGGAACAAATTCAAGGCAGTCTGGTCTGACCCCAGGGAAAAGCCAATGTAGCACAAATCACTGAAAAAAGTCAATGCTGGCCATGATCAGGGTCAGGGCCATCAGGGCACACACTTTGGGCAATATGGGGCCATCAATTAATCTATTCTGCATGTCTGTGGACTGTAGGAGGAAACCCACCAAGCACGTGGAGAACAGGCAAACTCTAATCACACACAGCCCTGACCCTGAAGGTGCAAGGCCACAGTGCTAACCACTATGCCGCCTGTATAATCGTTAACAAATAAATACGATTTCTGTTTGAAGATATTTATTATTGTATTTATGGACAGTGTCTCCAGCATCAGCACTTTGTAACAGTTGGTATGTTTTCCAAAACAGATGCTTTTTTTTGGTTTCTTGGTTTGTGGAACATCTTCCTATTTTATCCTTTTAAGAAAGGCTTATGAGAAAATAAGTGTTTATACACTATATGGCCAAAGGTTTGTAGACACCTGACCCTTATATTCATACGGTATGTGATTCACTTAACCTTAACCCTATTGAACACCTTACAAATTCTTTATTGAGTGAATAGGCAGAAATTCCTATATCCCCCATCACCAAAAAAAAAAAAAAAGCAAATATAATAAAATTAATATTGGTGATATCAGATATCAACTTTTTTCTTCATGACGTTCCTTAATATTTAACATAACTTTAAGTAGTTACATTTAAAGTATGCTATTACTTAAATTACTTTGGGAACAAATACAACATAACTGTGCTTTTTTGGAAAACAAAAACTCTTTGTGATAGTAACAGTAACTATACTTGCAAACTAAAAATAGTTTTGTCTTGTGCTACCTGTTGTGGATTATTTTTCTATAACAGCGTGTTTTTGTTTGGATCTGTTGTGATGTCCTAATTTTAAAACTTGCCTTGTAATCTACAGTATTTGTAGTATACCTGACCTTATTATCACATACAGAAAAATGACACACGTATCCTCTCATTCATAGCATCCAGTCTGGTTTGATTTTAGCGTCTCGGCTTCTCTGCTTTTGTTCGAGTTTAGTAGTAAGGCCTGCCAGGTGCGTGATCCGACAGAGTCAAGTTGAACGTTATCTCACTTCCCAGCCAGTGCCATGTGTCAATCAGCGTTCGCTCTTCAATCTGACAACATCTCCAACAAACACTCTCAAATTCACCTTCAAACATGGCATCATTCTGGTCTGATCACGAGAGGACGCTCCTTGCTCCGAAAGCATTTTAATTTCATCTTCACATGACAGGTATTTACAGATTCATGAGAATTCAAATATTCCAAATAAAATGTAGCAAACAGGGGGGGGGGGTGTTTTGGGGGGTTTGGTTTTTTTTTGGGGGGGGGGGGGGGGGGCGGGGGGGGTGTATGGGGTGCAAGGCAGAACCATGAAAACACATCAGATTTATTCTCCCTGTCTTGTTTACTGGGCCACGGAACACTGGATGCAAACAGAATGCAAATTTATTTGATTGAATCAGGTGATGCAGAGGTAATTGTATTTGAAGAAATGTCCAAGACTTCTTTTTTTTTTTTTTTCCTCCCGCTTTATCATTATCAGTGGGGGGTTTTCTTTATGAAATCTGTTTTAAACAAAAGCTATCATCGCTCGCAAGCCTTCTGATCCTCCTTTGTCACTTGCGGATGTGGATGCGTCTTTAATTTCCTTTCAATTAAAAGTAAATATGCGGTTTTCTTTTGTTTTCCCCCACTGTGAAATCTAAACAAGAGGAGTCAACACAAGCAGACAGGTGAAGAATATTCATTTTGTTGCTGCCTGATTCAACAGGCTCTGATGTTCTTCGCCTTTTTATTCCCCCCCCCCCTCCCCCTGCCCACCGTAGTAGGTATCTACAGAATGGAAGATTCTTTCGAGCAGTGAAAGAACCACTGTTTATCTTGAAATTATAATAATAATAATAATAATCTTTTTTTTTTTAATCTACTCTGTCAGTGGGACAGATATTGATCTAAATGTTGTATCTTACACGTCATTTCTCCTTATCAGCAAACACTGTAGCGAACTTTAACTTGAAAGTGAATGACGAGTCTAGCCTTAATCCTTAAGCTACAGTTACAAACGTGTTCCTTTTCCTCATGTGATGTTACGGTGGCTGTGGCAGCACCCAGGACCGTCGAGTGTGTTGTTTCTGACTTCAGTGCCGGAGCAGATCACTCAAGTACATAATAGAGGAATTATGAATGTGTCAATCATTCTCCGAGCTAGCATCTTTAAAGCCCTCTCAGTGTCAACAGCACAACAACTTCAGTGACAACCCTCGAACACCCCCCCCATACACACACACACACACACACACACACACACACACACACACACACACACATACACACTCCCTCAAGGCTTTTAAAAGTGCTTATTAGCTTAGCTGATATATGATATAAGACACTTGTGTTTGAATAGAGACAAATATGCATAAAAAATGCTTATGTAAACCGTGATCGTTGTTGTTTTGCTATGAAAGTACTCAATTTTCATGTTTCCAAATACATGTCCCACTCTAAATCAGCCTGCCTCTCCGGTCCTCCAAACCAAAACAACAACCATATTCAATTTTCTAATTCCGCATGAGGAAGGACACTAGTTCAACTTAAGTAATACCGAATCAAGGGCTTGATTAAATTTCAGTGATGTCATTACGGGGTCACATTTCAATGTGTAATATAATATAAATTCAGTTAAAGCCTCTTCCCTCCTGTGCAGGGTCGACTCTGCTTCTGCTTTTATGTTTCTATGTTTGCCCACACAAACCTGATGATGGATAGCCTTAGATCAATCAGATGCTTCAGTTCCTGTTTAACGTAGCCCTGTTGGCACTGTGATGAGAGGAAGGCTAGCTATGTAGGCCAGGATTTTCTATACTCACTTATATCTCCAAAATAAGTGATAGCAATAATAAGCTTGATTTATTTAAGAAATCTTTTAGTGATGTCACATGCAACCTTTTCCTTAAGATGACCATATGAAAAAATGTCCAAATGTAATATAATATAATGTAATCATGTTGTATGTTGGTAAATGCCAATCAATCATAAGTCCCAAATGGTCATGACACAGATAATCTGCACTGATGTTCACAACACTCCATACAAGGGAAAGATCACAGAGGTCAAAATGACAAAATGATGAAAAAGAACTTCATAAAAGGTTCTGCTTGTTAGATGTTCCAGTGTCAAAGCTAAGCTACAGTACAGTACATTGGCTACCAATGACTATTCCTAATTCCTAAAAATAATTTTTAGTATTATTTGTCTTAACTCTCAGTCATCCACTGACTCAGTCATCCACTCACTCACTCACTCACTCATCGTCTATATCCTTTTATCCTGTATACAGGGTCACGGGGGGGGGGGGGGGGGGGAATGCATGGGAACACCATGGACGAGGTGACAAACCATTGCAGGGCATACACACATACAGTACAGACCAAGTTAGGAACACCAATTAGCCTAATCTGCATGTCTTTGGACAGTAAGAGGAAACCGGAGTACCAAGAGGAAACCCACCAAGCATGGGGAGCACATGCAAACTCCATGCACAAAGACCTAAAGCTGGAATCAAACTCGGACTCTGGAGGTGCAAGGTGACGGTGCTAACCACCAACCCAGCATCTCGCATTTGCCTATTTCTATTTATTTGTTTATTTACTTTTGCAATTCTTAGTTCTAGTAATAAAATGACTTGTGTCATGTAAATATGTCGAAGACAAACACAGTCCTGTTGCTGCACAGATTTCCCAACCCTAATCCTAGACGTCCTGTCTGTCCTACACATTTCACTCCTGTCCCTAGTCAGCCTCCTGAGTTGAAGCAGGTGTGTTAGAGCAGGAAAAATGCCAAATGTGGAAGGCAGGCAGTACTCCAGGACTATGGTTGGAAACCTGTGGTGTAGGGATTGAAAAACACACAATGTGTGATTTCGAGTGTCAAAAGGTCTTGTTTACAAGCTGTAGACCTGGTGTACCATGGTGATAGGAAATCATCTTACTGCTAAACTGTGAATCTACGCACAGATTTGCGATAGAATTCATAAATTCTATAAAGCCACACATTTCTATAACAAGATACAGTTTTAAAGCAAATCTCTGAGCCGAGACGTTTATTGATTTATATCAGATTTTGTTCATTCAAGTCATTAGCATGAAACATGAACGAGTTACTAACCATGATGCCATTCATTCACTGTGTAATTGGTATCTAACATATCCCTAACTCATCAGCCATAACATCCACAGAACCACCAGGTAAAGTGAATAACACTGGCCACCAATTACACAGTATGTTCAGAAAAATGGTGACAAGGCTCTATCTATCCACCAAAGTCTATTCCATCCAGTCCAGTCCCAAAGGAAAGCCAGTGGAGCAAAGATTGCTGAAAAAGGGCAATGCTGTCCACAATAGGAACGCACCAGGACACCCACTGGATCACAGCCCCGGTTGGACATGGGGGCTGGCAGTCAAAGATCATGAGAACACTGACTCAGCCTTCAAATACTCCAGCTTTCATAGGATGTGCCAGGAAAGCAGGTCTGGTCCTTGGAGGCTCCACACTTAACAACCCAACCCATAGCACCCAAAGGATCCACTGACAACGTCCTGGTGCCAGACACCACAGCACGCCCACAGAGGTGTTATGGAGTCATGCACCGAGGGGCCAGAACTGTCTTGGTGGCTTTAATGTGGTTTTAATGTTATGGCTGATGTATGATGTTATGGTGTATATGATTTCAGGTTGTAGTTCAAATTACTGACTCTCTTTATATAAAAAATATACACAATGTAATACGATATTTTTTCCCCAGACACCTTCATTTTTATGAATGCAAAGTTCTTGTTCGTATCCATTTTTATAACCGCGGCCCGTTGTTTAGATTTTCCATTCCATCAACCTAATTGCTTACGTTCGGCTTAAGCTCTTTGCTTAACGATATAGTCAGTTAAGTCTGTGATCTAAGGTCAAAAGGATAAACCTCGACTACTTCTTACATCTCTATATTATTCACCTCTCTGTTATTCAACTCTCCCTCCTTCTTATATCCTTTTGTAGGCCAAGCTTAGTGAAGATGGTTGCTTACGTTCCTCCCTCTTATGTGGTGTGGTTTTGTTTTTCTGACCCTGTGCTCTCGGAAGAATTTTAAACAACACACTCCTGAATCGGGCTTGTTTTCAGCACGGCCTCATGTAAAATGGATAGAGGTGGCACATTTATTGAAGTTTGATTTAAAGTGAGGGGCAAAAAAAAAAGAGAAAGAGAGAGAGAGAGAGATCTTGTCATAAATTATTTTGCTCATACCCAGCCTTGCCAATGTATGTAGGATTGTTAAATAATGCATCAGCCATCTCGTAATTAGGACAACAATGGTCTTTTACCGCTTCAAGAAAACTCGGCTCGTGTTTTTTTTTTCCCTCCCCCCTTTTTTCTTTTTAAATGAATGCCGAAGACACCTGAGTGATCTTCACAACACATTTCCCCCTCTGTGTAAATGGTAGACAGTGTTTTAAATTCATATTTCAGTCTAAATGATATAGGTTATCATTCCAGTGCTCATTATCATTTAGATGCAAAATAAGCAACAGTAATGTGTCCTGGAATGCAAACCACCAGCCTAATGTTACTCCCAATAATGTACACGCATATTTGTCTCATGCAGTGATTACTGTGGGCCACGTAGCACGCAGAGTGATTCTAATGCAATGTGACAAAGTATAAGGGCACAGTTAAAGAGAGGAAAAGAGAGCGAGTGAATTAATTATATATCAGTTCATTTTTTTTTTTTTGCCACAGATAACACCTTTAGAGGAAGTGCCCAGGTGCATTAATAACCTGACAGGACGAATGGGCGAACTCCCGCATCGACCCATTATGGCACATTTATCAGCGACCTGCGCACTTCATGTGACTGGAGCTAAAAGTCCAGGAAAGTGTGTTTAGACAAAGACAAAGGCATCTCCTGCCTACGGAAACCCCTCGTGCTATCGAAAGCTACCAATGTGAACTGGATATTAAATATCCTTTATCTTAAATTTCCCTTTCAGCCCCGAGTAAGCCGATATCTCCCCGTGCCTCTCCCTCATATTGCTCTATTGCTGTAATAAATACATTGATATCAATGAGCTAAGATTGTTCCAGCCTGGCAAAATCACACGCACCCGTTAATAATGTACAATGCTATATTTGTGTGCGATATAAAGCAGGAGATGTTGAAGAAGATTCGCCATTCATGGTCATCGTTGCGGTGAAGCGGGGAAGTGCGCGAGTCCAGAGCCTTGTGCAGGCCATCTGGTGTTCCCAAGAGACACTGGATCACCTGTATTTGGACTTTAGTCTCATCTCAGATCGCTCTAGCGCTCATTTATTTTATTTTTCATATTAAGAACAAGACATGAGCTCCCTTTGGCTTTAGATCTCTCCTGGGTTCAGAGACTTGAGTTGATGTATTTAACCTGCATGTTCATATTCCCTCTTTGCTTTTACGCAGCTCTTCACATCTCTTAGAAGAAGTGCGAGCCTCAAAAGCTTTACACCTTGTTTAAACACTTAAGGTCCACTGGGACGATAGATCTCTCTTCTTCCTTCAACTCATCATTCCTCATTTACTCTGGAGTTTTCCCTTGTTATTGCTTGCTTGTTGGATTTTACACTCCTTACAAGCTCGGCTGGTGGTATAAAAGATCCAGCTCTACCATCGCGCCAGCTTATTACCACGCAATCCGTAATTATTGTCACTGTGAGGTCAGACGAGGTCATGTTAAAGGTCATCTTCGGCATTCAGTTTGCCCCACAAGACTCAGCTTATGTTGCTAAACTGTTTTTTTCTTTTCTTTTTCTTTTCTTAATACTGACTCAACCTCGGAAAGTAACTGACGCTCAGGTTTTTTTTTTTTTTTTGGTGCACCTGTCTAACCTGCATGAGACCGAGAAGCACAGATGTATGTGACGACATTCACGCCAGCTTTGTAACCACTCTAAGATAAGCGATGCAAATGCTACAGCATCCATAACAAAATGGCGGGGCGGGCTGGCGGAAATATGAGAAGCCAGCTCATAACTCTCTTATTATGAATAGCCCCAAACGAAAGGTCATGGCCATGACAACCGCATGATGGATGTCAGTGGTGCCCAATTAAATCTCTCTAAAAAAGGAGCCTCCTAGCGCTCCATTCCCTTATTAAATATGAAAGAGCTAAATCAAAAGTCAGGAGCATGGGTGTTGCTTCCTCATCTGCTTTTGGACAACCACCAAGCCAACAGTGAATTATTCATAATGTTGATAAGAGGGTCAGTAACATAACAAATCCTCATTATTAATGTCGGTATCTGAGCTCAAAGGTCACTGACCAACTTTGGCTGATGTACCAACTTCTGACAGACACAAAAAGCGAACG
This sequence comes from Clarias gariepinus, assembly GCF_024256425.1. Lineage (NCBI taxonomy): Eukaryota > Metazoa > Chordata > Actinopteri > Siluriformes > Clariidae > Clarias > Clarias gariepinus. The sequence continues at coordinate 8,956,035 of NC_071102.1, forward strand.
CAGCCGAGCGAGTATACAGTAAGCTGAGCTCCCGATTCGAGACATTTTCTTTTTCCTCTACAATAGTAAATTTGCAGAAGGATCATTATTGGTTTTGCTTTAATGCTGCCGTTAAAACTTTCAGGCTTTAATTGTTCAAACCTGAAATATTAATTTCCGAGGCTCCCCGAGGCTTTTGGAGTATTTGCCTGTTGGAATGCTGTGGCTGACATGAGTGTGGACGTCAGGAGTGGACCTGGCTGTCTCGCTTAAGGCTTAAAGGAAACCGAAGAGCTTGTTAGTCTGGCGGCTTGACCACATAAATCTAAGATAAATGTTCATCATTAAGAGACTTCCAAAAAAAAAAAAAAAAAAAAAAGTCTACCTCTCGCTGAACTTATGCCACTCTTTTTTCTTTCCTTTTTTTTGCCTTGTATATGCAGTCTGAAATTATGGATGATGATAATAATAATAATGTCATTTTGCACCGGAATCTCTGTCATTATCTGCTGTAGAGTGCTTCTAATTGATATCTCTGCAGAGATAATGATTACAATGCCCTCCAGGAAGGTATTATTGCAATATTAACCTTTGTATATACTTTTATGCAGAAGACTATGGCACATTAAATGATCTGTAAATCTTACTTCTGCACTAATGCCATCACAAAAGAATGGCGTTTCGGAGGCGTTGCCCTTTAGCTGATTAAGTGCGGACAGTGGTTTTGGTCAGCGGCGAGAAATTGATGACTGAGCGGTGCAGTTTCTGAGGCTTCCTTTGCTTTACTTGAGGACAAGATCGCTGGTGGAAAGCAGCTGAGCCTTTTATCTTCAGTCGCTTTACCGAGGTGGACATCACGCGGACGGAGCGGTCTGCGAGGGAAAAAAAAAGAGAAAGAGAGAAAGTCGCTATTTTCGGGTCGTAACATTGTCTGGGAGATAATTGGGGCCTGCCACGGTTACCATCCCCACGCCTTGGCACTGGAGGCTTGACATTGTTGTGACACTGGCTGGCAACGTTTGGGTGATGCAGGACAAACGCTGGGGGGATGTCGTGGACCAACCCACTGTGCAGAGGGAAGGCATGGCACATGCAGCTGACATATGAGCTACTTATAGTTAACACTTAGTGTTAACTGTCTTGCTATTTACACTTTTTTTTAAAAAGGAGACGGAGACAAACATACAGATTTAACGATAAGGAGGTAGAAAGTGGTAGACTTGCGCCCCAGAGATCCCAAGCGCACAGCCAGTAAGAACAAGTACATATCTTCTGCTGACATACAGCAAATGAAAACAAATTAATTCAGGGAAGAATGCTGTGAATGTGTTTGAAAGCGAGAGAGAAAGAGAGATGCGGGGGGGGGGGGGAGAGAAAGGGGATTGTGTTTCCATGTGCAGACAGAGAGAAAGGGAGTAGTGGCATGGTTAGTGACACAGAAAACACATACAAAATACAAGCCCAGGACTCAGGAAATGATAGTGACCTCAGAATGAATCACCTCTGCTCCTCTGGACAAGTCTCCTTTGATTACTATCGTGCAGTTTTCACTGCGGCCTCTATGTAGCGTCGTTCTGATCCTCGGCTTCAACCAGAGCGCCCTCTGCATATCCTGGCCTTGCTCCTTTCCCCTGCCCGTACGATTGGACACATGTCTTTACCGTTCATTTCAGTGGCTAGTTCTGAGATGTCTTTTACTATGTAGAACGAAATAATAATAAAATAAAATTCTGTGTTCTCTCTAATAAAAACCGAAATCTCTTTCCTCTTTAAATGAGATCTATATTTAGATGGTTTATTACATTCGTGCACTTATTCGTGCGTCATCTTCTGTAACTGCACGGTCAGGGTCGTGGTAGATCCAGAGTGTATCCTGGGAACACTGAGTGCAAGGCGTGGTAGGACGCCAGTCCATCCCAGGGCTCAATGCACACACATGCACACACTCAATCACTCCTAAAAGCAACTTAATGTAGCTAGTCCACTTACTGGCTATTGCGAAGCTCCATGAACATGCTCGAAAACTCGGGGATTTGCCCAAGCTCTGGATCATATCAGACACCCGTACGCTCTACGCGCTCAACGGTATCTTCAGTGCAACCGTCACCTTGCTAGCTATATTTGTCCAATTTTATTGAGCGTGCAGCCACTTTAGCTACAGCTTCCTCTTCTTGCGTGACATGAATGGATACTTATAGTACGTAGGCTTCTGCTCTTGCATTTTCATCAACCTCAAGGTTCAGTGTTTTGTACATTATGAGATGCTTTTTCGCTCACCCCAGTTGTAAGGAGTGTGTGTTTTAGTTACTCAAATTTATCCAGCCTGCCCATATTTCTCTGAACTATCACATTAAAGAAAACATTGCAATCTATAGAAAAGCCACATAGTTAATTATGTTATTGTTTTTTTTTGTGCACGGCATAACTTTGCGTAAATTCCCGGAGATCTTGGGGAATTTAACCGTTAAAACCAACAAGCGTGCAACTAAGTTCTATGTAATAGGTTTTTTGTATCATGACATTTTTAAAAGGCTTACGGTTAGCACTGTCGCCTTGCACCTTCAGGGTCCGGGTTTGATAGTCCGGGTTTGCATGTTCTCCCTATGCTTTGTGGGTTTCCTCCAGGTACTCGGGTTTCCTCTTACAGTCCAAAGCCATGCAGATTAGGCCACCAGGCGTTCCCAAATTGCCCGTAGTGTGTGTGCGTGTGCGGATTGGCACGTCATCCAGGTGCTCCACCTTATGCCCTAACTCTCCTAGGATAGACACCACCCTCCACCCCATGACCGCCCCCCCACCCTATATACAGGATAAAGCAGTATTGATGATAATGTTAAACCATAGACTGAGAGCATATTTTCGACAGAGACTTTAAATCACTTTATTTCTGCACATGAGAGCATCTAAAAATGTACATAATCTGGCACTTCGTTTCATTCACACCATCTTTAAAAAAAAAAAAAAATTCCATTGTTTGTCCAAGGATGGGCGATGACCTAGAAAGATTCCTGCATGCACTTTGTATTATTTGTTTCATATTTGTGCCACAAGGTCAGCAGATAACACATAATTCTGAAAAAGGTGAGGCAAGACAATGCTGTGCAAACTTCAAGTGCTGACACCATGTGCAGATGTACTGAGTTACATTTTCATCACAAAACAAGACATCCCTCTTTTCATTTCTCCTCGCGCAATTGTTCGGCACAGCTCCTGAGCTGACATTAACCTACCAAAGCAGGCCTTTGTTCTGGGTAACTGGAGAGCATTACTAAGTGTACACAGAGGTTAGTGTGACTGAGGAGCTTGTGCGGTGTGGCCGTGCCTTGCACTTTATGCTCTGCCTGATCCACAACAATACGACATAATGCTTAAAGTGCCTACGACACATTGGCCTTTTGATTCACATTGGCTCACTCTTGGGACGGATATCAGTTGGCAGAATTAAAAGGTGTTATTATTGTTGTTGTTCGGTTCCTGTTTCCATCAGTTTTTTTTTTTTTTAAATGAATGTTTAAAAAAATCTGATTTTTTATTGGTTTTTTTTATTTTTTCAAAAGTGCACTGATATAATTGTTGCTCGAGCGGTGAATGGAAACTGAAGCTGTGGTTGGTTAAATGCTTCTACTAAATGTGTTAGACGCGATGCACAGGATACAGGAAGCCACAAATAACTTAATGCAGCGACTGAAGTCCTGCTCTGGCTTGTAAAGTGTAGTTTGATCATTAAATAAAGACTGAGGGAGAGGAGCAAAGAGGCACGCATGTCCAGTGGAAGTCATCGATGGTCTGCAAGGTTCTAATTATGTGCTAATAGCCACTGAGGAGGTCATTTGGAGCCATTAGCAAGCGCCTGTAGGTAGTTAACGGCCCACAGCATAACCCAGGCTCCTTAATGCTCCCACAGAGGCCGTTAGCTCTCCGTCACCAAACGACAGACGCCTCATTACCGCGATTAGAAACCAATTGATAGGTAATAGTAAAATATGATGGCTCCGAAAAAAGAACGGACACGGCCGCCGAGTTGATGTTTCAGAGAGAGTTTCGACGGAGCCGTTCAGCGGATGGCATGTTCCCTTAGAATGGGGGGTCAAGGAGAAAAGAAAGACGTACAGTATGTGTCTTATCGGTACTATGTACTATTTTAGAAGCCAAAGTTCCAATGAAGCATACGAGACTCTGATTAGGCGGCAGAAGCCTTCCCATGCTAATTGTGGTGTTTGGTTTGTTTTTGTTTGTTTGCTCTCTTCTCGCTCATGTGGAGAGCGTTTCCTTTAGTCACATTCACACACACACACACAGACACATACACACACACACACACATGCACAGTGGCTTCTTCGACTAAAAGATATAGGCATGATGGACCCAGATATTGTAAGCATGCAGTAATCGTTATTAAACGCCTTATGCCGAATGTTGTTAGTAATCAATTTGAGTCAGATGTTTGACATTTACTTTCTTCCTTTCCTTTTTTTTTTTCTTTTTGTTGCTAAACCAGACATTGATTCAGATGATTTAAATTAGCATTGGTCCAGTTATCAGTCATAGACATTATACACCTCCTTCCGTTCATCAAGGGCAGACGCAGATGTGGTCTGAAGGATAAACTGAGAAAAACCCACTCCGACTCGTACGGTCACATCGCACATTTTCGAGATGATGAAAACCTAGAACCCAGCTCTAAATATTTGCCTCCGCAGTATTTTGTTGAATCATCGTCAGGCTTTTGTCCAAACATGTATCCGTTCATAATCAGAGGAGAAGGATATCGGGGTTCGGATAGCTTTATGAATGGCGCACATGAGGGGACAATGCATCAAATGCTGATGAAAGTGTACGGAATAAATATGCTGCGCCTTGTGTACGTTATGGTACTGGCTCCTATTTAGTTGAAGTCACACTTGAAAGGGTAATTGATGCAGTTTTTAAGTGCAATTTTAAAAGTTTAGAGTCACATAGGGTTCAGAAAATCACATTGTTTGAAATTGTGCTCACGCCCATCTCATTAAATCAGTCACTGTGATACTTTGAAAACATTTCTTCATCAAAGACCTGGAACAGATTATATGCAGAGAAACTCGATTTAAAAAGTGATGCATTTTTTTTTTCGCTTTCTTTCTTTTATTTATGAGAAAACCATTCTGGTGTGTTTGGACGATGATATAAACTATAAGCCTGGGTTTGAGCTGAAATGCTTATGCAGGAAGAAACTAACAAACACACACACACACACACACACACACACACACACACACACAGGGGTTTATTGGGCAAGTCTCCACCTCCGAAAAGATATAAAAGGACTTGTTGCTTTGTTGGAAATGACGTTTGTTTGAATGTGTAGTGTATTTTTTTCTCCCTTTTTTCTTCTAAATAGCTATATTCAAGGTGCCAAATTCACAGAGAGAAGCCTGAAGTAATAGCATCTTCATTTCTTTGAAAATTGAACAGTGCCGTGTCTGTTTTTGAGGCTCGCCGTCTTGGACGTGCCCCAAGCATGTTGGAGAGATGAGCCCGTCGTGACAGAGTTTTGAGACTTTATGACAACCATGACCGTTTAGTTAGAGCCACAGTATGCCATCCTTCAATCAGTGTCATGAGCCTCAGTCAAAGCCAAAGAAGAGTGTGTTATTGCAACAGATATATAGCATATACTGTATAGGATAAGCGATAAAGTTGATGGTTTACATGCTTTATACTACTTAAAATTGAAACTTTCAAAAAGGTTCAACTATCACTTTGTAATGTCTTGCATTGTGTAATATTGTGTCATTTAAAATGATACCACATGAATTCATTTCCTGTTTTATTATGCGTGCAGATGAATGTTTCTTTTCACTTTTTTCTTCTTACAGTATCAGTCAAGAGTTTCGACACTAGTTCTAATTCAATGGACTTTCCTGATTTTTATTTATTTCTACACTGTAAAACATCGCTGAATGCATCCAAAATATGCAATAGTCTCCTGAAACTTATACAACTAGTACTTAATACTTTGTAACGGCTCGAATCTGTGATGGTGCTAATTGGTGATTTCTGAAGCTGTAACTCTAAATGAACTCCTCTGCTCCGGAGGTAAGTTTTGGTCTTGTTTTTGGTTTAGTTTCATCATGGTGCTTGATGGATTTTGCAAATGCACTTGACAGTACTGTGCTTGCGAGAACTATTTCAGAACAGCTGAACTTTGTGTCTTAAAATAACAACTGACTGTTGTTATTGTTATTTAATTACCTAATTCCCTATGTGTTATTTCATAGTTTTTAAACCTCCAGTATTGTTCTAGAATGTAGAAAATAAATCACTTAAAATAACACATTTACAGGTACGGTATGTTGAAATTATTAGTCACTATACATTTAGTACAGATTTTATGTTTGTTTCAGAAAATAAATGTGTGTACATGTTCTGTTTTAAGCATATCTTTGTGAGTTATGCAAACTAAAATAAAACTTTAATCTGTGTTGAATTAAGTAAAATATTAATTTATACTTCAAAAAAGTATAGTTATAAAAGTATAGTCTACAACATCTAACTAAAGTAAATTTTTAATCAATTGACACTACATATTCAGTAGCCTGAAGGATGGATTTCACCTTTGCACCTGTTGCAGACGAGGAATCAGGCGTGCTAAACATTTCTGCCCATGGCTGAGACGCCCTTTTGATTCATCATAAGTCCTGATATTTGCACAGACAAAAAGTGATCAATCTGAAATGCTGACCTTCCAAACACATGGGTCAATGACGAGTTTGCATTTATTTTTTATGTCTTTTTTTTTTTTATATCTCAAATCTATAAGGCTGGCATTAGCTGAGCAAAGGCAATGAATTCAAATCTGTTTGCATTACCAAGAGACAAAAAAAGAAAAGTAGTGCATAATTGAATTTGCAGAAGTAACAGTAGGGGCTTTGTTTTATTTCATTGTTTTACGAAGTTACAAAACTAAAATCACAATTGCATTAAAAAAAAAAAACATGGTTAGCCCTCTTTCTATAAGACGTACAACATATCCTATATGGTTATAAATTTGCATGTGGAAGTCCATATGGCAACTTCCTTTTTGACCTGCTTTCCCATCGCAGGCGCTTTGTCTGGCCTGTCACCGATAAAGAATCACTTGACTTTGCTCTAACAAGTTCAAAAGAAGCCGAGAACGCGCTGCTGATCCATGGAGAATGGAGCAAAGGAGCACCCCTACTGCTCCCACTATCACTCCCATAGAGATAGTGATATTATTGATGGGATGGTTATGCTAATTTCTTTAGAGACAAACTTTTATTTTGGAATTTGTTCAAAAAAGGGAATTTCATACACATCAAACTGGAAAATGCAGGCAGAATTCCTAACCGTTTAAGGGGCAAGCATGCGAATCTGATTTTCATTGTGAAGAATGTGTCCTATCTTTAAAAAAAAAAAAAAGGTTTTGCCTGAAAAGAACATGGAAAAGAGCTGATTCCTCATTTAAAGGAGGTAATAATTATTAATGGTCCTTTTAAAAGAAATAGAGGTATATATGCCGAGTTAGCAGTTTATTTGTAATTGGTTATGTGTCTTTAATAACTTGCCATTCTTGTCATATAAATACAGTATACAGCAGGTTTTTTGTGTGCACAGTGAGTTACTTTGTGAGCATTTAAACATAATAATCTGTGTGTTTAAAACAGTCACTTAAAACAAATAATAATGCCCTGCAAAAGAGTCTTACAGATTAATGAATTATGCATATGTGTAAAAAACAAAAAACAAAAAAACCCCTCTTGAACTTTCTCGAATGAGTGATATGCCTCTGCAATCCGGAGATGTAATGTGCTGATATTATTAAAAACCCCAGTTGGTAACCAGTTCACTGTTCTTAATCAGTTCTATTGTTTTATTATGAGATAATTAGTTGTGACAGTAAAGCATATATATATATATATATATATATATATATATATATATATATATATATACTGTATATATATATATATATATATATATATATATATGAATGCACATACACATAGAAAAGTCAGTACATGGGAGTGCTTTATGACCGTCTAGTGGGTGTTTTTGGGGGGCACAGAGGACAAGGAGGCCTCTATCTACATGAATTATGAAGTTCGTCAGACTGAGTGTCTGTGGAACTAATATTAGGCAATTGTTTGCCCCCCTCCTGTACCTCCTCTATAACCTATTCACCTCCTAATCCCTTCCGATTACAAGATATTTTGAATAATTAATCAATCAGTGGCTGAAAATCACCCATCACTGCCTTTTCCCCCCATTGTCCAGCTTTCTTTATGCCCATGTCTGCTATCACCCTCTCAAAGTCAAATGCACCACGAAGCCACCAGTCCACCAGAGCATTTGATACTTTTTATATTATTCTTATTCAAATTCTTATTTTTTTTCCCCCTTCCCCTTCTTGAAAACCTTTTTCCCATAATTACACCATAATCATTATATAATCTTACAAACAAAGACCCCCATTGTAACAGCAGCTTTTGTCAACTCTGGGACACTGAATGTATTATTGCAAGCCCTATAGAAGCATATTCTTCTATCCTAGCATCCTCTTCACTATCCTCATCCTCCTGTGCGCTGTCCTATCTCTGAAGTTCAGCCCAAAAAACTTTTCTGCCCTCATCCATGTCACTCTTCTTCTTCTTCTTCTTTTTTTTTTTTTTTTTAAATAAAGTCAAAGTCAAATTCTAGCCCCTTTGTGCTTGCAAGCAGGCTACCTTTGCTCTGTGTGGAGCGCTTTTCTTATTGTTAAAGTGCAGAATGAGGCTTTGGTGCTTCTCCGCCCCGCCGAGTGCCAATTTAATATAATATTTACGCATAGACGTGCTTTTGATCCGTCTGGTTTAAAAAGCGCTCCTTAGCACCGTGTCAGAATATTAATTCTCATCAGGGAGGGTGGGAAAAAAAAAAAATCTCAACCCGCGCTGTGCGTCCGTAATGCTGCGACTGGCAACATAACTGCCTTATTTACATTAAACACGCCGCAAGGTTACAGTGCAGCGGAGCGCCGCGCTTTATCACTCCGGACTTCTCTGACTGATGCTCGTCTTTCCGCTCCTTTACACTCCCCTGGACTTTTTTCTTTAGGACTTGGGACACTTCTCTGGAAAGGTAAAAGCTCACTCTCTTTATATTTATATTTGCATATTTGTATACCTAGATATCACATCTAATAATTTTACCTTGAAACAATCCGGGCTTTACGCACGGTATTATTTCTAATACGGCGGAGCCAATTAAGCGGCGTGTGAACAAACAAGAGCGCCGATGTGACGCGGGTTTAATAAGAGTCTTTACAGCGTGACAGTCGGGGTCAATAAGAGGCTGCGATGTTAGCAAATGTTATCCTTCGTGTTGGAGCGGATTAGAGATTATTTCCCGAGCAGTGGTGTCGTTTATGTCCGCGGGTTCGCCTTGTAGACCCGTCGGAGTCGAGCGAAGCGAATTACACGACAATGGAGAGCTGCTCTTAAACGGCACGCCGCGTTTCACCTACCAGACAGGGGGAGCGCAAGGCGAGAGATGGAAACGTCTTGTGATGCCGGCTGACTGGTATCAATGAACGCCTTGATACATAGGGGGGGAAAAACAGTTAATCAAATAATAAGTGGGAGAGAGGAAAAAAAAATCATCCTGTGTGAAGCGTGCGGAGCTGTGGGATAGGGATCCCGGAGGCGGACGCTCTTAACAGGTCCGGAGCGCACTTTTTTTTTCCGCCTCGGGTTTCGGCTCTACAGAAGCGATCGCAGGTCAATCATGTGGGCCGCGTTTCAACATTAAGACGAGATGCAGCGCACGAGTCGCTTTCATATATAAAAGGTAAGAAAGTGATGCTTTTTAGTGCATTTTACGCGCGGGCGCGCGCGCGTGTATATGTGTGTGTGTGGCGCAAAGTGCAGGGCTCAGTCTGTGTCCGTGTCGCGACTGTGCCGTTATGTTTCAGTCTTCTTGTTTATGTGATTAAATAAGGCGCAGGATAATTAAATAGACCTAATAACCGGGAAGGCTTTAACGCGCGGCGGTCGGAAGAGCAGAGACTCAAACCGAAAGCGACGCACTCAAAGAAGCAAGCGGTCGGACTTTTTCCCCCCATGAACTTGAACATGAACGTGAACATGATAACCGTGCTGTCTTTGATTTGATTTTTCCCAGTCCGTGCTTCATGACTGTCTGACGCGCAGTGCTGATGAAAGGCGCAGGCTGTGCGTAAAAAAAAAAAAAAAAGTCGCCTTAACGCGCCCTCCGCTTTACCACTGTGACCGGCTTGGATGTGGAGCTGAGGAGGAGGAGAAGGAGGAGAACGGGGCAAAACTTTTATGTCCGAGTCTCTGCTCGAAAGTTCCCCGCTTCCCGTTTCCGTGTGGAGTTTTCGGGCGAAGCCTCGTACACGTCCCGAGGGAAGCCGAGGCTTGAAGTTGCCGTGTGTTCAAACTTTGTGCGCCGGTGAGACCTGCCATTTTGTGCTCGGATCGAGCCGCTCAGGAACATTATGCTCGGAGGGACGTGATGATGATGATGGCATTCAACAACCGAGGGGTAAATGTCATAGGAGGCTTTAACAATCCCTTTCTAGCTAAAGAAAACCTGCACGTATTGGCAGAAAATGGAGATTTTAACGACTGTCGAGGGCGTCGTCGCTTTGGGAAATAACGCATTTTTACGAGAAAAACAGAAAGTTGCGAGAGAGAGAGAGAAAGAGAAAGAGAGAGAGAGAGGGAGAGACGAGCAATACAATGTTAGTATGAATTATGGCATTTAAGTGCACAGATCCGGTTAAGGTCCTCTCACACCATACATTCTCTAGACATTAGTAGATATTTAGAAGACATGCTTTTTTGCATCCATTTTTAATTATTTAACTGCTTTAAGATTAAGATAAGTACGCAATAATAAAATACGCAACGTGGGCTGGCTGGTTTATCAAACGCACAGAATTAGGATTTTTTTTTGTTTTTTTTCCCCCCAAAACAGGAAAGTCTTTATAAATACCTAAAAAAGCAACACTGTCGGAATGGATAGGTCCATCACTCTAACTGCAGGTGTCTCCTTCTGTCCTCACTGTGAGGTTTTAAAGGAGACAGCAGACCATTTAAAAAGATAGATAGAAAGAGATGTGACCCTAACAAGTGGAGAACTGCAGTGCATTAGAAATTCAGCATGCAATTTATTTAAACAACATTTAATCACTGTTAATGATCATTATTTTTTACTTGCCTTTATTATTATTATATGAAATTTTATATTTTATTTTTGTTATGGTTTACCTTAATAAGTTGAAACAGTGTAACATGTCTGTTCCCCCCAACAACATTCATTATTAAAGCAAAAGGGTCAGGAACAGGTTGTGCAGACACACAGTGCAAATAAGACACCATCATTGTTAAACTGTATTTGAGAAAGATATTATGTGTGTAATAGTGTCTGGGCGTAGACAAATTTTTTTTTTCTTCTCAGCTCAGCTTTTCATTTTTTGATTTGACATGCAGTCTGCTCACACGCTTCAAACCTCTAGTATTACATGCCATACATATGTGAGGTCAGCCTTAATGTGCCCCTGAAATGCAGTGTTTTGGACCAAACCTATAAATTTAAATTTAGGGAATTTGTAATGAGTAATAAGTGTTGTGGTGATTTAGGATGAGTAATTTAAAGAAAAATAAATATTAAAGAGAGGATAATATGCATATAAAGTATATAAATTGAGTAATAGGCTGTAATTTGTATATTTTTAAAAATGTATTTCTTGGCCGATAGTAAATTTTTTTGAAACTCCTAGATAAATCAAATTTTAATGCATTTGTTTTTATTACTATTAATCTACAAATTTTTCACTAAAAAAAGCTATACTTTGTAATTAAAAATGTATACAACTAATCATAAGAAAAATACTAAATTTAGGTGAGCAGTGTTAAAAATATTAACGTATTATGCACGAGCAGGAATTGTATATTTTTTATTCAGTGTTACTAAGTTGTAGTGTATTGCCCGTCGCGCAGTCATCATTCAAATATCGGCAACATTTCTTTCTTTTTTTTAAAAAAAAAAGAAATACTCAAGTCATTGAAATTCAGTGAAGGAGGAAGCGTTATGAAGACTCTTGTGAAAATGCTCTGCCAATAGATCCGATAGCAGTTCGACAGGGCTAAACAGCCCAAGCCAATCCTGTCAAAATGTCTCCTCCCTGGTGTCTCCGCTCTCATTTACATATGCGTCTTGTGCTCGTTCGGCAGGCAGGGTCCGTGTTGCGTGGTGGAACTTGGCAGCAGCCGGGAAAGCCAGTGTGTCCCCCGGTTTGCTCGGTGTGCGCACGTCCCTGCCTGGTGCCATGGCTTGTGGCTGAGCGGGGGGCAAGTGTGAGGCCGAATGACCTGCTCTCATCTCCCCCCCCCCCCCCCCCCCCCTCTCTTTTTCGATCTCTCTAGGGCTGTCAGTCTCCGGCTCAGCCGACTGGATCCGGGCTGGAGCCTTGGAGACGTGATCAAACAGCCATTCCACACTTAAATGCTTCTCTGCTCCTTTTAATTGGAGGAAATTGTCTTCCAGATGCCCGGGCCTTAGTCAGGCTGCTCTGGGGGGAGGTGGTGGTGGTGGTGGTGGCGGTGGTGTGGCAGCAAGGCCGGGACGATTAGGTATTAATTGATATGTGCTGTGGAGACCCCCCCTTTCTCTGTGGTTCGGAACAGTAAGGCCTTTCCCCCGAGTGGCAGCAGAATCCCTATACACCCAGAGAGCGGTGTTTATTTATTTGGGGGTGCTTGCACTGTGCTTGTGGGCTAACACGCTGGCATTAGTCTGTGCTGAGGCTTGTTAATAACCTTGATAAGCAAGGTTAAGTTAAATATACAGGGAAAGGGTAATATATTATCCCTAATCACAACAACAATGTGAAAGCAGCAGGAATAGAACAGGTTTAATGGAAAGACTATTAAAACTTTATGGAGATAATGCTTGACATGATTGTTTTTCACATTGATCGATCTTTTTTAAATATGTAGTTATTATTTTTATTATTATTATTATTATTATTATTATTATTATTATTATTAAAATAGCGATTGCTTTGGTGTTCAGTCATTTTTATTTTCAAAGTTTGCTCTGTTGCTGTCATTTTATAAGTCAGGGTGTGGCAACACAATAATCCGTACCAGAAATCCTTGTAGCATTGTCCCACCATCACACATTTTAAACTGCAGTGCCTTACTTTACTCTTTAGGCCTGTCTTTTTGAATTGATTAAGCTTGTAAGACCCATCATTCAATATCTGTCATGCAGTGCAGAAGACGCAGTTCATCATGTCATCGCACGCAACATACAAATGAGAGTTAGTTTGTGACTACTGACAGTTGTCAACTTTTGTCTTTAGCAAATAATTATAGTCGAAAGAAGAACATTTAATGCTCTGCATGTCATTTATTGTCATTTATAGTTGAGTGCTGATTTGTTAGACATTCTGTATGTGAGCGAGTGAGAGAGAGAGAGAGAGAGAGAAAGAGAGAGAGAGGGCTAAAGAGTGGAAGTTTTTTGAACAGGCTAATCACAGACATCAGTGTGTGATCTAAGAATAAAGAGTGCCCTGACAGATGAGGTGGTGACGAATGAGCTTGTCTCTACTGCCTCGTGCCAGGGTGCCACCAGAAGGAGCGTCTGTCTGTCTGCCGGGGTAGAGGGAGAAAGAGAGAGAGAGAGAGAGAGAGAGAGAGAAATGCAAGGGGTCTATGATAATACAGTGTGCTCTACCCCACCCTGAGGCACTTTCCATGAGGAAAATCTATCGAGTAATGCTGCTTTCAGTATTACTAAGAAGTGCAGAATAAGCGTGCATCATAGTAAAACCTAACTTGAGTGCAGATGACAGAGCTGAACAGATGTGTGCAGATGCTTTCTATTCAAGCAAGGTTTTTTTTTTTTTTTCTTCACTCCTTTGGGACGCGTGTAGAAAGAATGATTGGGCATAAGTTTCTCCCTTTCTTTCAGTCTTTCTTTGAGATTCTTGCAAATGGGTTTATCATATAGACATGATACAGTAAAATAATCCTGCATGCCATCTGAGCCTCGTCTCTCAGTGAAGAGCTCAGCAACTGGTTGTTGCTATGCTTGATTCTTCCTAAGTGCCACTTCTTGTACGGGTAAAAAAAGAGCTTATAACACACTTTGATCAAGCAATATTTTGAAGAATGTGAGCATTACATTGTAAACTCTTATAAACTTCATGAAAGGGACATTCTTGAAGCGTGACCTAATGCTGCTTTTTGGCAACGGGAGTGATAAGCACACTTTTATTTGATCTGGGAAAATGACCCAAAATGAATGAAGCTCAATCGCAGCGCTTCTCCATCTGGCCTGTTTATGAGGAGGCGTGGTTTGGAGGTGCGTCCTCATGGCCTGAGACTGAACGCTCGGCCCCTCGGCTACGCTGCGCTGAGTTTGCTCGGGTTTAGATAGCCTTGAGAAAGACAGTCAGAGAGCCTCAGCTTCGGCCTTGCCCTTTAAACCAGTGACAGCCTCCTAATCACTCCACCATCTCTCACCATCTGTTTTTTTTTGTACTGTCTCGAGTGCAGGGTGAGGGGATGATCTGCTGTCGAACAGCGCAAAATTACAGCCATGTCATCTCACCAGACATGGGCTTTGTGCAGCCAGGCAACTGTCTGTCAATCAGCACATAGCATCATCTTTGTTCGAAAATTTTTTTTTTTCCAAAGCTTTTTAAATGCTGAGAAATACCCGCAAGGCCACAGATTCACGTGCAAGATTCCTCTAATGTCTCAATAGCAGTCCAGACAAACAGGGATCTATGGTACGAAGTGTCCCGAGATAATTAGGGGGTTTAATGATGCCTATTCTCAAGCTGTTTCCGGGTCATGACCTTTAGAGGGTGGGCCACTAGAGAGGGGTCCCCCCTCGAGGGATCTGGGCAAGATGGCCGCCGACGGAGAGTAAAGAGGGCCCCTACACCTTTAATTATGATCAAGAGGTTTCCTCCAAAGGACGGCTGGAGTGCAGTTATGTTGCCTCGTAAATCTGCCCCTGATGCCGTATATTGTGTTGAACTATTACTGTACACTATTATACTGCATATTCAACTGGCTCTTCAGGACCTGATTTGCATAATTGGATCTTTAATGAAACTTGCCTTGTGGAACAAAAAAAAAAAAAAAAAAATAGAAGAGAGGAGGGGAAGGAAGGGAAGAAAAAAAACCCAGTATTTTGGAATGATAGGCAAACCCCAGTGAGTATTTATCGGGAAGAAGTTTCACATGGTTTTGAAAACATGGCAAACAAGGAAAACGGTGACCTGCGGTACCAGTGCTCTTTTTTTCACACACACACACACACACACTCACATGCACGCACACACATCAATGGCCGTGCTACAAATCGGATGAGAAGTGCTTCTGAAAGCTGTACATTCCCAGCCAGGTCTCGCGGGTTATTACTACAATAGCTGGATTTCTTTAGCCTGGGGGATTTTAGGTTTGCTGTCTCCACTCATTCTCTCGACTTGTTACTCGGGGAAGATGGGCCCTTTGTAGCGGAGCACGTGTCGCTCGCCTGTTGGAATTCCGCCGCCGCAAATATTTTGACAATTCCTAATCATGAGCAGTCAGATTCGAAACAGGGCGCCGGCTGGATGCAGCCGGTTTCAATTGAAGGTGTTAAGTCCGGTCTTCTTGATCTGCCTTCGTTTCTCCCCGTGTGTATATGTATACGTCTATCCGTTTGAACTACATTTTATTTACATTTCTCATATTTTTATCCGGATGCATTTAAAGGTCAGTCGTCGCCGTGGGCTCACACGTGTTCCGTATGTTTCCTTTTCCATCACCTCTGATTTCAGTCCTCCTGTTGTTTTGAGCTGGGAGGGGAATTCTTTTATTAGTTCATTAAAGCACACATGCCTTTTTATTATTATTATTTTTTTCCCCCCCTCGATTCGTGCAGGTGAAGGTTAAAATGCTGATAGCAGCACTTTGAGACTGACGTGACAGCCATGGTTAATGAAATGTTATTTGTGTTGCCAGTGAAGTACCTATCATTTAAAAGTGATGGCGGTGGGGGGAGAAAAAAAAAAGGCGATATAAAAAGAGCGGAACATTATTCAGCGGCACTGTAGCATGAGGGATTTGGACGAGGGGGTGCGGTGCTGTTAATCAGGGAGCAAGGTTAAAAATGGATATTAGCTAAACGATGATGATTTATCCACGAGGGAGGAGCAGGCCAGAGACACAGGGGTGACACTAACACTACTCCAGAAGCCTGAGAGTGGATCATGTGGTCATGGAGGTTCACAGGTGGCTATCGGAGTGATGTTATGAAGAGGGGGGAGAGAGAGAGTGTGTGTGTGTGTGTGTGTGTGTGGAGGAGGGATGGGAAAAAAGAAACTGCACAAGTGTTGTCGCTGTCATTAACCCTGAATGAGAAAACAGCTCTATAATCCTCTTTATCCTTTCTCTCTCTCTCTCTCTCTCTCTCCCTCAGGCTCGACATTTGGGAAACCTCCTCTGAAGACCTTCTACATCTCTCGCTATCTCACAGGTAGGATCCTGCTATTGTTAGGATTTTTTCTCTCTCTCTCTCTCTCTCTCTCTCTCTCTCTCTCTCTCACACTCTCTGTGTTTCTCTCTTTCTTTTTCTCTCTCTCTCACACACACACACACACACACACACGGTCAGAGTGCTTGTGCTGTTGATTCTCCCGGTAATGATGTCACAGCGATAGTAGAGGAGAGCAAATGTCTCCTGATTCCACCATTTAACGGCTGGCTGAATTGGCTGATAATGATAGCATTGGCGTCTCCAGCCGCACAGACAGACCAGACCCTGTGAATTAGCGAGAGAGAGAGAGAGGGGAGGAGAGATAAAGAGAGAAGGGTAGAGAGAGAGAGAGAGAAAGGAAGAGAGGGAAATGGTTTACAAAGGAAGAGAAGCCAGCGATGCCAGAAAGTGAAAGATAGAGACGTTGTCATAAAGAGAAGGGTGATGTACTTAACATATCGGCGCCATGCACTTGAACAAGCCGCTAGAGATGTGTGTGCGCGTGTGTGGCAGTGGTGATAGCGAGATGACCGGCTGTCTGCAGAGCTCTTTTAATGCTTTGCCACTTTACTTCCTGAGCTTTGAAGTGAAGGATGAGGTCCATATCTTATCTCGAAATAAAATAAAGTAGAAAATTTACTTAAAAAAATAAAATAAAGGAATTAAATAGTATATTTACAATACTGAGCAAAAGTCTCGAGCAACCCATCATCTCTTTCATATTCTGCTTCCAAAGAGCCCGACTTTATTATTATTATTTTTTTTTTATGTAGTCTAGAGAAATAGTTTTTCAGGTTTCCCGAAAGACTTTTTTGGCTTAAGAATTTTTGTTTTTCTCTTTTTTTTTTCAGTCTAGTCCCTGTACATGACCGTTTTTATTTGTTAAGCCACATAGTGACCTATGAATGGTCCAAGCGTAAATATCATCTAAATGATGTCATGATCCAGTGAGAAACAGCTGCAGACGATGACAGATGATCAGGTCAGTGATTGGTACACTGGTGATGCTGAATGCCGAGTGGTTGGAACAGACGAGAGGGGAAATGAGGCTGCTGCTGAGGTTGTTACATTATATGAACACCAATTTTTATTTATTTTATGGTATCTTTAGGTGCTTTGCAGCTTGTTGCATTAAAACATTAGTCCCCATTTTAAAAATGTAACCTACATTACTTAATTTAATATGCAGAAATGAGAAGACTTTTGCAAAGTATTGTGTATACAAAAAGCAGCATTACAGAAATCCTGATGAACAAGCCAGAGGACACAGTGGTGAGGAGAAACCCAATGAGACGAGTCCAAGGTTTCCGTCTTTAGATTCGAGTAAACAGTATGCAAGTGAAACGCTCCACTCAAAGTGGGGTCCAGAGACAACCCAGTGGTTCTGTGTGTGTGTGTGTTTTAAATTAAGTTCAAATCACAATCTCATGAGTTTTAATAACTAATTAGAATTAATAAAGATACAGGTATGTGATATTAAGGTGTTATAATTATTATTTAGTCTGGGTTAACCCTGCTCTGTCAGTGTTCTGTTGGTGGAAAATGTACATAGTGTTTTTAAATACTCGTCTAGAAATGAACCTGAATGGAGTCCTGCATGGACCGTTTTTAACAGTGTAAGGAAAAACAAATTATATGAACTAAAACTCTAAAGCGAGGGTGAGACATGCACGGAATTATGGGATAAAGAAGTCTAAGTAAGCAAATTATGTAAGACTTGATACATGACTGTTTCGGATTTAAAAAAAAAAGAATAAAAAAAAAAAATCTGATTCCAGACACACCTGTAGTAATATTTAGCGAAGTCTCGCATTCGGCTGTCAAAATATCTGCTCCTGGTCTCCGAGGTGTTACCGTGAGGAGAAAATAGACCACCAACACCAGGGTATCAGGGTTATACTGCATGCTGTCAATCATACTGCATATTTCAGATTGTTATGGTTACGTACTTTGTTATACTTCTATAACTTAAAATGTAATCTTTTAAGGGTGTGGTTTTAACTAGATTGCTAAAGAAAAGAAGCTCAACTGGAATTCTTTTAAACATTCTTCCAAAATGATTGTCTCGGGAAAATTCCTATTTGAACACCTTCTCACAGTTATGTCCTTCCCACGTCCATGAAAAAACAAGCTCTTTTTATTCAAATATAAACGTGTCTTTCTTCTTTCAAAAATGACAGTTTTTTTTTTTTAAAGCCAGCATTTAACCACGCATCTTAAAACATGATTTTTCAGCCCACTGAGAGTCCTAATAGAGTATTACTTATTTACTTTATTTTTTTTTCTGGCAAAGCAAAAGTAAACAAGTAGATCTGAATGTTAAGGAACATTCCAAGCTTTGAACACATACCCTTCTGTGAGCACCTCTCTCCTCACACCACATTTCCAGCCCAGCAGCGTCTCTGAAGCACACCGAGATGACCGTTAAGTATATATGCTGGAGGTTCAGTGCACAGAGATAGAGATGTACAGTACACGCACGACTGTCACACAATCCCACTTTATGCACGTTGCATGATTTCAGAATGTTTTTGAGTGAAGAAATGTTTTATGTTTTAAATAATAATTTATCATGCACATTGTTTTATGCATAAACAGAAAGGCTGCTTGAGTATTTTCTTTCTGTCCTACACACACTTTCTGCTGCTCACACACACACATACACACTCAGACATGTTTAAACCATTGTGCATCTCACCTGCCATCACTATACGGTAGCGGTGCTTTTGTTTGTGGAGAGCTGTCACTCCTGTGAAGACTGTTTTAAAGTAACTGCCGCTGAAGGTGAGAGTTAAACAGTATTTACTTTAGGGAATTTGTCTTTATCTGCCTTATTGCCGAAGTGAATTTTAAAAGGCCTCTTGGAGAGAATTCCCCTGACGTGTAGCTTCCTTTACACCTTTTAAGTCTTAAGATGCTTCCTCCTCCTCCTCTTTCTCCTCCTCCTCCTCTTCACACTCCGCTCCAGCATTTCCCCCTAACAATTTTCTGGGGAGGACAATTTTTTTTTAAATTAGCCACTTCAGATATTCTCTATTCTTTCTTTTTTGTCTTGACAAATTGTTGTTTGTTTGTCGCTTGCCCCGTTTTTTTTCTTCCCCTCCTCTTTGTTAAAGCTGTTGTGCCAATCGGTGTAATTGGGAGAAAGCAAAGTTAAGTGAGAGAGGAAGCATCGTGGAAAGTTTCGAGAAAAATAAGGCTGTCGGTATAGATCAGCAAAGACGCACACGGACGATCCAATCGCCTCCTTTCGGCCTGAAGAGCAGGACGAGAAATCCGAGCCAGTTCGAGCCGAGAACTCGGGTTTCTCTTATACTTATAAATCCACTCAAAGTGTCTGAAAACGTGTCAAAAATAGACACCAGGCTAACCAAGGTCAAGTGATTTTGTGCAGAATGTATCAGTTCCTGTCACTGCCTGATCTGTTGGATGCTGTACGTTTGCTAGAATAGATCACACCACGATCAAAATTCAAGTGCTAACTTTGAATAAATTTGAGTAGCAGGTCATTCTGACTAAAGTGCATGGCATATCAGACAGTGCATTTTTAGATTTACTCCAGGATTAAAATGCAAATAAAATTCCTCAAGTTATGTAAATGCGACATTGCGATATGAGTAAGTTTCAACACCACAAAACATTAACGTCTTAACACTTCAATTATAAACTAGTGACAGGATTACGGGCACCCAAGGCTCATTCATAACCCGCGGTGACCTAAAAAAACGCACAAAAAAGTCGATGCTCGCTACGATAGAAAGGCAGCACAGCCAATAGCCACCTCAGCACTTGTGGAGTCATGCTCCCATGCGTACACGATACAGGCCATAATGTTTTGTGTTGTGATGTTATGGCTGATCGATGTATATCCGTCCCTTTATGCAGTGTGATCAACTCATCAGAAAGCACCCTGGTTCTGCATACATGACTGGCAAGGGGAAACTATGCCATCCCTCCCATCCAGAGGGCATAAATGACTGTGGCATCATTGGGTATTCAAGTGCACGATCTCCTGATGATAGGACAAACGCTTTCCTGTCTTGCCACTCAGGAGGAATTTTGAATCTGGAAACTAGTGTAGGTGCATCACTGTACCACCACCACCTAGCTGATGTGCATTCAGAAGATGTGTTATATCAAAAAATCAGGCATTACTGCGAACAGCAATAATTTGAGGTTAAAACTTCCTTTTTTTTCACATCTATGAAGCATAATGTCATGCATGCTTGTATTATATGCCTGATTATAAAGAGACATTTATAACAAGTTTAGCTGGTGAGTAGTGCATGTGTGTGTGTGTGTGTATGTGTGTGAGAGAGTGGGGGGGGGGGGGGGGCTGCTCTGGTGTTGATAATTAACACTTTCCACTGTACGTGTGGGCCGTCATTAGGAGGGTAAAAGATCGTCTCTGTTTAAATTTGCATGATGATGGTACTGTGACCAGTCATCGCTAGATCAACCAGCTAGAAAAGGCCTAAGGTTGGGAAAGGAAGATTCATGATCCTCTCTCTGTGTGTGTGTGTCTCTCTCTCTCTCTCTCTGTCTCTCTTTCTCTCTTTCTCTCTCTCCCTGCTTCATGGGAGGTCTCACCTCCCCAAACACAACCCCAAAACCACACACACACACACACACACACACACCCTCATGTCCTGCCGCTCGCCTCTCTTAGGAACGAT
Source organism: Clarias gariepinus (assembly GCF_024256425.1). Lineage (NCBI taxonomy): Eukaryota > Metazoa > Chordata > Actinopteri > Siluriformes > Clariidae > Clarias > Clarias gariepinus. The sequence continues at coordinate 8,977,232 of NC_071102.1, forward strand.
GATCCGCTGTGATCTCATTTCAGCGCGGCCCGATCCGGGGAAGCTCGGGGAGACTTTCCTTTCGTTTATGTATTTATTTCTCTCGTGCCACTCCCTCCCTCCGCCTCTCGCTTCCTCTTTCTCTGTGCCCTACTGATTGCCGTAGCCTCAGGGCTCGCCGCCGCACACTACATCCCTGTGATTATATTAATGGCCTCCTGCACTGGGGTTGTCTGGGTAATGCACGGCACGGTGGTGGTGGTGCTGGTGGTGGTGGTGGTGGTTGTATAGTTCCACGGACTGACCTGTAACCTCAGAGGTTGCCGGCTCACGGCCCAGGTGGACTGACGCCACTCCGCGGGCTCCCTCTGGGCCGGCTACTTAACCCACAATGCCTCACTGAGCACCCAGACAGAGCAGGAGCGCAGACAGGAGAGAGAGAGAGAGAAAAAAGATATGGCGTTTTCCCCGAGTCTCCTCTGAACTAGAGGAAGTTTATGAATAAGACAGGCAAATCAGAGCCACAGGCTTTTGGCTAAAACTCACAAAGCTGGCTAATAATTCTCCCCTGAACAGTATTGATCTTTATTTGTTATTATGGCACTTCTAGCGTTCCTGCACGTTTATTTGTCTTCATTAGAGTCCCACAGCACCTGCAGCAGCCTTGCATACGTTTTGTGTGTATGTGTGTGTGTGTGTGTGTGTGTGTGTGTGTGTCTTATTGCAAACGAAAGCTTTATTTAGGGCTAAGATTATGCTGATCATTTATCTTCGTGCCTCCTTTCGTCTCTCCATTTTGAAATGTATATCTACATATGTGTTTGGAACAGTTGATGCATCACTGTCTTTATCGATTAATTCCCTGCGTGTGCACCTAAGTGCGTACGAGTGCATGACGGAGTGGTTAGGTATAGAGCTGGGCGATATTATGATATGACATCGATACTGTGATGAATTACACCACGATACACTGTGACTATAGTGAATATCAGTAGGATTATTAAAACACCAAGCAACTCTGACGTATAGCTCGAAATTAAGGAGTTCTTAATTTCCCGTTTTTTTTCCCCGTTTCGTACATAATGCGATACCATGTTCCTGGCACTTCTTAAAAGTTAAATATTGTGGCATTGAGTTCATTTGCACTTTGGATCTTGTGCAGGACATTCCTACTAGACGTGTAGTGCACGTCCCTGAGACGAGGGTGAGGGTACACTCACTAACACCTCTGTCAGTGTCTTAAACATAAGTGCGTACAGGAGTGGGGTCAAACTCGTCCACGCTCTACTTCTCCCTCGCGCTCATCTTCACCGTGCTTGCGCTCTTGCTTTTTCAGCTTGTGTTGTCAGGGGTAATCTTGAGAGTGATCTTAATTATGGAGGTTCAATATGATTATTTCTTTTTTTTCATAACACACTCTTAATCAAACAGTGCAGTTAGTTAGCAATGAAAGGAGCTTGTTCTCTCACACACACACACACACACACACACACACACACACACACACACACACACTGCTGGCCTTCACCGAGAGGCGGAGAGAGAAAGTTTTAAAGGAGAGAGATGTAGGGACCGATATGTGTGTATGTGCCAGAGATATAAGGTGCAAATATAACTAAATATTAAAAGTGGTTCTATTGGTGTCTGCACCCAATTAAATTTTTTTCGGTATACAGTTATACCGAAGTTTTTCGGTATGCAGTATATTTCTCCGAATATACTCAATCACCCAAGACATGTTTAGTGTCCAAAGTGCTTATATATGAGGATAGGTCTTTATGCAAACATGTAGAACCTGTAGACAATACACAAAATAAAAAAAATAAAATAAAATAATAATAAAAAAATATATATATATATATTTTTTATATATAAAAATATATAAAAAAAAATTTATATAAAAAAAAATATATATATATTTTTTTTATTTTATTTTTTTTTATTGTTTTTTTTTCTTTTCTTACTTTTTTTCTTCACATCACAAGTGTAATATCCTCATTTCACATAGCAATTATTTATTGTCTGGATAGATGAACCTTGAGTTCCGTTAAAATCAATCAAAGGTACATTTAAGACTGATCTTAGAAACCACTGTTATAGATGAAATGACCTTTTAGAGGAAAATCAAGAAAGGCAGAACAAAACCAAAACTATATATACTATATTATCCTACACTATATATAATATAGTATATAGTACCTCATTATATATATTGTCTTTGTCTTTGATAATAAAACAGTGGCACCCTAATGTGTGTGTGTGTGTGTGTGTGTGTGTGTGTGTGTGTGTGTGTATAATATGACATGGAAGATTTGTAACTTTTTTCCAATAAGTGAACAAATCCAATTGTCTAAAGAAACAGGTCAAGAGGAATAACACAATCTCCCAGTTACAGTACATTAAATGTCCTCACTCATACACATCATTGCACTCATGTTGCGAGGCGTTTCGGAGTCACCGATATTATCCACTCAATAATCCTGTTTTTGTCTCCCAATCCTAGTAATACATCTTACAACAGACATGATTCTGTACATCATAGACAACCAACTGTCTACGTGTACATGTTCTCCAAGTTTTCTTTAACCTACTGTGTGTTCATTTTCACTTCAAAACTAGATCTTGGTAACATGGATGTTTTTTTTTTTTTTTTTTAGATTTTTAACTTACTAAACAATCTGGTTTTAAAATATGTCCCATTTTGTGTTTAAAAAAAAACAACATGATTCTGGCAACCCTGGATGCTAACGTTGCTTTGATGGATTGATTGTGTTTGAGGTGAGTGGAAAATGTGTGTAAGTTTATTTGTTTGCAGATCGTTAAAGAAGTATTTGAAAAAAATCACCCAGTTACCTGAAACACACTCAGTCACCCTCTTTTTTTCTTTTTTTTGTGCACTGGAGGTCTAAAGCAAATAGGTGTGTAAGTATTATTTGTTAGGAACTAAAAAATCTTAAAGCAGACACCAAACAGTTTTTGGCTTAGAAGTGACCTGTAGTAAATGAAAAAAAAAAAAAAAATCCTTTAAACATTTTCCACAATTAACCCAATTCCACTAGACATCATCACGCTCAATCTGGAAAAAGCACAAGAGCGGAATTTAGTGTGAAAAGGAAACAGTGGCTCTGATTGCTGGAACAGAGTTAGAAAAGTGATATGCATTAATAATCAGTGTATGTGTGTGTGTGTGTGTGTGTGTGTGTGTGTGTGTGTCTGTGCTGGGTGTGTGAGTGGGGGGAAGGCGCCGGGTGACGAGAGGAAGATGGAATCCATTACACATAAACACCCTTTAAGCAGTGATGGGATGATCCAATGGGATTAAGTGGGAAATCCTGATGGACGTTGAAAAGGTGACCACACGCAAGAAGGGTGGCGTAACACACACCCCCGTTGCAGGCAGCACGCTCGGACGCACACATGCAAACATGTACACACACACACATGCTTATATAAACACGTAGACAGAAGATCTACAAAGGTTATGTATACTCTGTGCGTAGGTTTACAGATATATAAGGTCTGGGAGGTTAATAAGAGAGGTCGAGACGGAGGTTAAAGGGCAGCTCTAACAAAGGCTGTGTGGATTAGGGACAGTTGTAATGTTGAATTTATTTACACAGATTTCGGCTACATATATATATATATATATAAACTTTCTTTAATGCATTCTTGATCGTGAGTGTAATAATAGTTGATGCAAAATTGTAGAATTGTAGAATTTACATATAAAAAAATGAAAACAACAAGAATTATTATTATTATTATTATTATTATTATTATTATTATTGCAACTTTTAGAGCTTGCAAGCCGTTTGTCTCTACACCCTTATAAACAGCATGTGAAGAGTTTAAGGCATGGTTTAAAGGAAGTGTGTTTATCTTTTTTTTTTTTTTTACTTAAGGGGTGAGGTTGGCAGAGGGAAGGTGTGTGTGTGAGTGTGTGTGCGGGGGGGGGGTTTGTTCTGCATTAGAAAGCCACAATCAGGGTTAGATCCGTATTCCCTGCATTAGGTATGCATGATGGCGTCTCCACATCTTGTCTCTATATTATTAAAAGTAGTTTGCCCATAGGCTGCTTCTGTGCTGAAGGAAGTTGGACAGATGGCCATGTTTTTTTAATAGATCACAGTCATAAGTAAAGCAAGGCAGAGGATGAGGTAAAGCGATAGCAGCCGCATCGAGCGGGGCCGCGCCGAGTGCAAACACCCGGCTCTCCTCAGCCTGCACGCCGTGATAATTAGATGAAATACTTACCGAAACGCTTACATACTGTACTTTCCCCTCGCCGTCAAGTTAAACGCCGGTGCTTGTTTGTCCCCCGTCTCGCGCGCTCACGAGCCTCTCCCTGATTGGAGGTCTGAGCGGCGTACGGAAAGTGCATTATTAGGCTTATGAAACATGAGTGCTGGAGTATACGAAGTCACCTCGGGCCGCTTCTTCCTTTGCTGTGCACGTCTTGTTTTCTGCGCTGGAGTGAAAGTTGTTCATAACAGGATGTTAAATAAAAATCTCAGAGTGAGAGAGAGAGAGAGAGAGAGAGAGAGAGATTATGTGTGCGTGGTTGCACTGTTCCTCTGTTCCTTGATGTATGCATCATGTCAGGCAGCCATTGTCTCCTGGGTAAAGAATGATAGTTCAAATACCTACCATCTCTCCCCTGGTGCTCCAAATGCTCGGCTTTGAAGTTTTTATAATCCATCTGTCATCTTCGAGTGGGGAGGGCACATGTTCTGTACTGCTCAATTACTGAATTTTCTTTTTGCCAGCTACAATGAGACAGGAAGCAAGTAATATGGGCAGAGAAACAGAGGAAGAGACGAGCTGGGCAACAAAACTCCTAGAATTCTCACGCACTTGATCACTTGATCACCCCCCCCCCCCCCACCTCTATTCTATCTCTGTCTCTCAGCCTTTAAATACAGTGTGCAGTCTGTGTGTGTGTGTGTGTGTGTGTGTGTGTGTGTAAATTCCAAAAAGCTTCCTACTGTTACAATCATAAGGAGTCTGATTGTATGCTTATTGTTTCAAGAGGCTTGATCAAGAGGAGGAAACTGTCTCTACCTGATCATATTTCAGTCTAATCACACCCTTTCAGTCCTCCTAAATATTTATTTGATCTAAGCAAGTCACGCTACGGAATTAGCAACGAGCAGACCGATATGCATTCGAATGTAATATTTAATATTTAATACTCCCTTCCCTCTTAAGGATGCGTGCAAAATGGAGCCCGTTTGATGTAGATGACGTATGTTGCAATACTTAGTGGTAAAAATGTTTTACTTAGAAAATGAGGCACATGGTTACATTAAAGCTTTCAGAGAGAGAGAGAGAGAGAGAGAAAACAAGAACCTCAGATGCTGAAAAAAAAAGACCGTGAATGAAAAATGAAAATTGCACGGCACAGCTCAGTTAAAGAGAAGAAAAAAAACTCCCTAATATCTTTACCTTTAATTTTAAGATTCTTTTGTCTCATGTCTTATCTATAGTGACAAGCAACAAGAAGGAAAAGCAGACACTCATAGAAGATGATAGATTGCAGCAGGCAATGATGAAAAGAAATTTGACATTCTTTTGTTCCCTTTGAAACTTCAATATTTGGGGTGTAATTGTTTCATAGGCATTATATATCTTCATTTATGCCGGAATAACATGTTGGCTTCTTTTTTCTCTCTCTCTCTCTCTTTTTTTTCCCCTCCTTCTCGTCTAAATAAAAGCAGCACCCATCTGCTTCTGGAGCCAGCCCGAGCCTCCTGCTCATCGCAAAAATAATACGCGTCCTAATGACTTCCACATATTTGGAAATCTCCCTTTTGAAATTGGTCTTGGCAGATTATTTGCAGGTACTTGAGTTGCATCTGTTTGCAATTTTGCAAATGTGGAAGACTTTAATGCGGCGCTCTTGGTCTAGGGCGCGGGGGCTATTCTGATCTCGGCTGTCAAAAAATAATAATAAATTTAAAAAATAATAGTCTGCAGGGTTTTTTTTTTTTTTTTTCTTCCTTTTTTGACCTTCGAGGGTGGACACATGTTTGCTTTGTCCGTAAAAAAGGGGGTTCATGAAATGAATAGCTATTTATTAATAGACAGATAGATAGATAGATAGATAGATGGATAGATAGATGGATAGATGGATAGATAGATAGATGGATAGATAGATAGATGGATAGATGGATAGATAGGATGCCCGAGAAGACATTCATCAACTTCATATGTCAAACCCACTTAATAAAGAGTGAAAAAATGTTGTACTGGTCAGATTCAAATCCGTGTTCAGACTTTGCCTTTCTGGGATAAGACTTAGAGAGGAGGTACGTAACAGAGCATGTGGCTAGCAGCTGACCAACCTAAGCCATCTCTCTCTCTCTCTCTCTCTCTCTCTCTCTTTCTCACTCTCACTCTCACTCTCACTCTCCTTCTTCATATAACCTGCTGTGGCTCTTCCGCTGTCCCAGGCAGAGTATCAGCACACACAGTCTCTCACCCAGTACAGTGTAATTGTATAAGTGGTTACAATTACAGTCATTACAGATTCCATCAAGTCTGTTTAATCAGTTTGAAAGAAACGAACGAATATAAAAAGATGAACTTTTAACTTTTTTTTTTGTTTTCTTTTGTATTTCTTTTCTTTCCCTTTTTTTTTTTTTTTTTTTTTGGAACGGTTATGTTTTATTAGGACTGCAAACTGAAGGAAGGCGAGCGCGATGCCGATGCCAGGGAAGGCATTATATTAAAAAGTGTATGCCTTGCAACTTTCCTCCCTGTTGGAAATGTTTATTTGAACAGTAAGCTCATGATTTGAATATTTGTAATCCATGCTTAAATTTACAGGCCAGATGAACTTTTTGGCACGCAATCGCAGCCATAAGTAGGATTTTCTGAAAAGCTTTAAAAAATTTAAGCCATTTGCATCGCTAATCTAATTTGGAAAGGAGGGGTGGCTGAGCGTGCTTTTAGCCCCCCCCCCCCCCCCCCCCAACACCCCCCCCCCCCCCCTCACCCCTCCCTCCTCCTTTGTTATCTATATACTTTTTTCAAAAGAGGCATTGTTGGAGTTTTTAATGTATACGCATACCTTAGGTGGTTTTGTGTCGATCGCGACATTGAACACACTTAGAGGGGCAGAAAGAGAGAATAGTGGGAGGAAAAAAAGAAAAAAAAAAAGGAATACATGAGTACATATAAGATGAGGGAGGAAAGGGGAGGGTGAAAGGGAAATGGAGTGGTTTTGCTCCGTGTTCAATTCAAATGAGTTTACTGGGTATTGACTCGTAATGTGGCGAGAGGCCACCCATCTCGGAGACCGGGCTCGGTGCTGTTCTGCACGCTGCGCTTTCTTAAATGATGCTAATCAGTCCAGAGGGGCCTGGCCTCTATCGCTCATCGGCTTTTCTGGAATTCAGATGTGCTGAGAACCTGTCGGCGCGTAGGGCAGTGGGTGTGTACGGGGCAGTGTGTACTGTATGTGTGTGGACATGTCTTCTGCGGGTTAACAGGAATCAAATTAGTTGATACGGAGAAAGGAGAAGACAAGATGATCTAACTGCTGTCTTTTTTTTTTTCTTCTTCCGTTTATTGTTTTGTGTGTGTGTGTGTATTAAGATAGCAGTTGGCTAGACAGCTGACGGTGTCCTCTGGCCCTGTCTGAGCTCAACTCTGGTGTGAAAAAGCGCCCAGTTTGAGGGCATTATATAGATTATTGGTGTGGGCTTAAGGCTCCAGGGAGGCCGAGCACGGAGCCCGGGACCCGCCAGGGACGCGGGGGGCATCGAGGGAGTCGAGTCGGGGCCTGCTGAAAGCAAACACAGACTTCTGCTCTGGATCTGGAGGGATGGAGCGAGGGCTCTGGCTGCTCACACACGAGCATCATCTGGTCCAAACTGCTCATTATACCAGCACGACCGTGCTCTCCTCAGCCAACTGAGACAGTCCGCGCTAAACACCCACTGACACACAAGTTAGCACGCACACATGAGTGCACAGCACAGTCACACAAACACACTCCACACACACACACACACACACACTCACACACACTTAGTCACTCGTCAACATACGCAATCTACGGGCATATTTACACATATGCTGCTCAGACTTTAATATGTAGGCAACCACACACACACACACACACACACACACACACACACTCTCTCTCTCTCTTACACGCACACAATATAACATTAATATGCACTCTCATTTGCTTAGAACAAAGAGCTTGTCTGTCTAAACCTGCCTAGAGAATAGGTCACTCTGATATGTAATATCCAATGGAAATATCATTCAGGAGTAGGTGGAAGTATTAGGCAGATTTTATTATAATTTTTTCTTTTTTTCCCACAAAGCAGAGTTTTCAGATTCCTTTTAACTCCCTTCTGGGAAATAAGAACATGATGCAGTAGGTAAGAAAGCACGCACGCATGCACACACACACACACACACACACACACTAAGGTTTAAGGAGGTCAGATAATAAATGGAGAAGAAGTAAAGCTAAAATAAAACCCCGGGTCTGCTTGTGTTGCATATTATCACACAACTGCTGAACAGAAATACATCACAGGTTTACCTTCAGCTTTGACTGTAACAGTTCGTGAAGGACGGATAGGGACTCAGTGCTTATCTTTGAATCAGTGCATGTTATGTGCTGCTTGTATTTATAGGAGCATATGACTTTTAAATGTGAATATATATGTCAATCTTTTCAGGTATGTTCAGCTGGTCAACCTGCGCCGTTCCATTTTTATTTATTTATTTCTGTCCGTGTGCATTGTTGTAGTGAGGAGCGCTGCTTAAATAACCTACTTTTGTCTGACAACGGCATCAGTTGTAGAGGTGCACATATGCAGAAAGCTATTTGGAAAGGCATCCTCGTGCCTGTCAGCTTTTATTATGCGGGAAGGTGTCATGTTTGTAACGAAGCTGAGTGCAGATGGCAGAGTGGAAGAAATGGATCACTAATTTTAACAATGATTAATGAACAGAGATGGAAAATGAATTACGCTCCACTATTGGAGGGAAGGAATATTCTCTGTGAAAATGTTAACTTCGCCTGCCAGCCTGCTGGAAAGCCGGGCGAGAGTGGTGGAGAAGGAAGGGAGGGAGGGAGGGATGGAGGGAGGGGGTGTGTGGGGGGGGTGGGGGTGTTAGGAGAGAGGGAGGGTGTATCAACGCACCCCCCCTCCTCCTCCTCCCTTTACATCCTTTGTAAAGTCAACACTTCAGTGCTTTCGCCTATTACTTTTAGAAATCCGCCTGCCAGACGCCTATTGTTGTTTAATACGACCTGTCGGCTCTCGGTTCGGATCCACACACACACACACACACACACTCCCCCAAAAAAGTGCAGGTCTTCAGAAAGCCGAATACTGCAAGCAGTTTACTTCTCACTTAGATTTTGCTTAATATGCAAAGCGGTTCATCGTTCGGAGTGTTTCAGAGCGTCAGATGGACGGCCGCAGTGTCGGGCGTGAAATTTTAGCCCAGACCTCTGCTTAATAAAGGAAGAGTCTCGTACAGTGCTGTAGGTTGTGTGTCCCGAGCAGGGTGCACGCTTTCCTGTAATACAACAAGATATAAAAAAAAAAAAAAAAAAGGAAAGAGCTCTAAGAGCGTTATCTGTCACTCATCAAGTTTAACATGAAATGGCAGAGGAACTCATTTTAGGTAAACTCTTGGGAAAGTGGTGAAGCAAAAAAATAAATAAACACTTTTTTTTTTCTCCTACAAACACCCCCTCCTCATCTCAAGTCTCTCAACTTGCCTTGTTCTTGTTCCTAAAGTTCTGTGAAATCGCACAAATGTCTCTCTCTCTCTCTTTCTCTCTCTTTTTTCATCCAACAGTTGTAACGTTATAGATATATATTATATATAGCGTATTGAATCTAATTACGCTCCTGATGGGAAATACCTTAAAAAAAATAAAATAATAAAAAAAACAGCAACTTCAGGAAATGGTGTAAGTGTGTATATGTGTGTGTGTGTGTGTGTGTGTGTGTATGCGCGCAGGAGACTGCTCAGGTTACCCGGCATATGCTAAGTAGTGAGAGAACATGCACAATGCCTTTGGTGAACAAGGTGGGGAAAATGCTCCTGGGATCCAATTTAGAATGTGACTTAAGGCAAGCATGCCTTTGTGTGCATGTATATATGTGTGTGTGTGTGTGTGAGAGAGAGAGCGAGAGTGTGTGCTCGTCTTGGTGCTCTATTGAAATAGTACAGAGTGATTAGAATTCCCCTTGCAGGCTCCGGGGGTGGCCTGCTTAGCGCCCCACATCTGTGCCCCCACCTCCGCTCAGATGCCCCGTCTCTCTCTCTCTCTCTCTCTCTGGGAGGCCTGCCCTCTTAGGGTTACAAGCTACTTTAAAGGGAGGTTAAGCCATGTAAGTTCGCATAGTTTATGCCGTCCAGGTTATTTGTCTAGCGTTAAGCGGGAGCTTTTTAAAGCAGGATCGTGTAACACATAGCTTCGGGAGGCTGCGTGCGATTTTGGCTCTCGTCTCCTCCCGCTCTTGTGTTAAAAAGAAAAATATAAACTGGAGTGTGTGCGAGTGAACGCGTCCCTATAGTCGGCCATGGTGCGTGTACCGTATGGATAAATGCATGCTGACATGCGTGCACGCCGTATGTTAGATCAGGGGATTGAAACAAAGCAAATGACGCCAGTGTCAGAGCCATATACGCTGATGAAAGATGAAGGAAGAAGTTCCCAGAAAAGTGGCACCTGAGGCAGGAGTCATATTTTCTACGATCATCAAAAGTCCCGTCCACCACATACGAAGCCTCTGGCTGGCTCGGCCCCAGTCTTTATAACACCTGAACCAGTGTGGGGCAACATTATCAGCTTCAGTTACATCCAGCGTATCCATACCAGCTTTTCTCATCTACCTTGCATTTATGTGACAGTGCATTATTGGGGGGGGGAGGAAACACAGAGGATCACATTAAAAATTATGGCAATTATCAGATGCTTTCCCCCCTACTTTTGTTCCCATCACAGTAAGACGCGCGGAGCAGCGCTCAACTTTTTGAAGCCGTAATTACAGGTATATCAAACACATGGGTGCTGCATCTCCTCCTTGGGCTGAGTTTGTTTACAGGCGCTTGTCTACCCCCTCGTGTGAACCTGTCTGTGTTCTTCCTGTGCCGCCCAGTTGCAGGTACGACTGGCTGGCGTGTCGATTGATGGCGCCAAAAGAGGAGGATATTAAAGTTGTCTGTCACGCGGCCCCTCCTCGAACGAAAAAACAAGTGCATGTGAACTTTTCAGCCGCGCGCTGTCACCTCACCTAATCAGGATGTGGAATCTGTATCCCAGGCACACTCATTTAACTTTCACCACCGCCCTCCCCATTGGATAAAGAAAACAAAACAGAAAAAAAAGAAATGGTGGGGGCAAAAAAAAAAAAAAGAGAAAGAGGGGAGGAAAAAACAGCAAAAAGAACAATCACGCTGGAAGTAATGCGATTTCCAAATAAACGCCCGTCTGTCAGAGGCAGGAGACGCGCTCGCTTCCCCAATGTAGCTCAAGGAGACAATTAGCAAACAGAGGTGACACGGTAAACAGGTGCAGCCATTATTCCAAGAGCTGCTGGCGATACATCCCCATCTCCCCGACTGATGGGCGATCATGTGACAGGAGGGGTGAATTATCTGTCTGCATCAGGGCTCGACTGATTGGGTCTGCTTGCCGTTTTACTCCAACATCCTCTCAGAGCAGAAAAGAGAAAAAAAAAAGAAGTAAAACGACGAGTGTTTGACAGAAAGATGGGAGGACGGCTCTCTAATAGACTCTCAGCAAACCAATGTACGCCGTCGCTCTGCTGTTCTACCTCACACCTCGTCTCTTTCACCACTTTGTTTCGCTCACTTCCCCTTTTCCGTTATTTATGTTCTCGTGCGTTAACTCCTCTTTGGAGCCACGTCTGTCCTGCTGGCAGCCGAACATCTCTTTCCTTTCCTTTTTTTTCTTTCCCTCAGTTCATCTTCTCTTCCTACTTTTAGATGTCTCAATTTGTCATAGTCCCTTTCCACTTTTAATCCCTTCTCCGTCTTTTGCGACAGGGAACAATTATTAACGTGTTCTTCTCTCAGGCTGCAACTTCTCAATTCATAATGTGAGACTGAGGTCAGGCCGGTTTGTGCGAATTGATTTCTTTTGAAGTGCTAATCAATGAGAACCTTTCCTCCGTAAGCTACTAAAGGTAGAACGATATGTTAGCAGTAAAGAGAAGTTGTCTCAAGGGTTGATCAGGGGTCTATGACAACAAGGGCATTTAAAAAAAAAATGATTTTGTTAATTTTTTTTTGTTTTTATGCCTTTCTGGCGCTTAATCGCGTTGTCGACAGTGTAGCTTGATTTAGCTAATCTTGTGTGTTAGCAGACTGAACAACTGAACATTTTTCAAGCTTTCGGGAACAGAAGTGAAGTTTTATGGTGGCGTTGTATCTCTAACCTACGGACGCGCATTGCTGCCACAGATGAATCATTTTTTACAAAAAGTTTCTTTTAATCTTTTTAAGTTATTTACAAATATTTTCACATTATAACATAAACAAACCTTATTTATTTTAAATAACTTGCCAAGAATTTTTTTTTACATTTTTGTGTGAGAATGAAAATATCATTTTAGAACATAAAAAAAACAAAACTTTTTATAAAATTATTTTTTTAAAACTTTATTCTTTTGTGAAAAAAATGCATCCAGGTAGTAACCTCGCAAATAAAAACATTTTACAAGTAGTGTGCTGTACAAGTGTCTGGACGGGTCTTGTGCGTACTATGATATATAATCCTTGAATCATAAAAGTAAAATGGTGTTAAAATATATTAAAACAGAATATTATTCAATTTTTGCTTTTATTTAATAAGCCAAACTATATTAGGTATATGTAATTAAATGTGAATTTGTTAAGAGAGCTATATATCTAAAGGTACCTTAAAAGCTTTCTCAAAAGCTTTTAAGGTGATTGATATGATAGACGTCCTCCTGATGTAGAGGAGTATAATTCGATCCCTGTGTATAGGAATGTGTTCAGAACCACTTATAGGATAATGTGATATACTGTACTGTACTGTACTCTATACTTCATGTGTTTATGTTGTAGTTGCCCTTCGCTAATTCATGGCCACTCCAACACTGCAAATTACATCTATTTGTATTAATTCTTCACACAACATTCATAATTTGTTCATTGTATAATCCAGCAGAATCTAGAAAAAGCTTCCCATTTGAGTGTAATCTCCAGTTTAGGCGCATGTTATCCACCAGGGCTCCATCTCCATGGTGAGGCATTGTACAAATCCCATGATTGACATGAAACACAGCCTCTCTGCCACTGACAGTTTAGGCGGCATTAGTTGGAGTGGCAGCCGTCTTGCTAGGAGTTAATGATAATAATTATTTAGCATTTTTTATTGCAGGATAATTATTTAAGAGGTTCATGTAGTCAGCAGTGTAATCAGTAAAGAGCGATTACAGAAAATCCACAGGCAGGCAGATGGTAGCTGTTGTGTCCCCCCACCCTCCATTCTCAAACTAGTACACATTATAACAGCGGAAGGACGAGGACAATGGAAAGGGCAAATGATAAAATTAAAACCTTTTTTTTTTTTTTTTTCCCCTTTCACCATTAAAAAGATATTTATATAATCTCGATTATATAGAGAATTATTTCCAATCAGCCAAATCTATGCCATAGAAATAACACAAAAGTCATCATTAGGTCTGACCCTTACAATTTTCTACATTAGCTTCGAATTATATTGTAGAGGCTGTTCGAATGTAATTAACACAATCCTCCGCTCTACTCTTACAGTAGACCCAAACATGGTCCTGTTTTTTTTTTTTTTTTGAATCATTTTTTTTTATCGCGTACAAAACCAGTAAGAAAGGAAACGTCTCGCTTTCCAGGGTCGCCTCTATCGGTTCGCCAAGCCTCCTGCCCTACATTCCTGGCTAATTGTATAATTGGAAAAAGCTCTTCAAATGAGCGGCCCCGTTTAGCAAGCCTGATCTTCCCAGAGTTGTCCCCCTGCCACCCTTCAAAGTAAATCACAAAAGAGCATTTTGGGAATAATAATAATTTCAAAACGCCGTCCATTATTGAACAGGGGCAGCACAACATCGCTGGCACCACCACCAAACATGACATCACGATGTCGGTGCCATATATACCGAGCGGATCTGAACTAACGTCACCTGTATGACAACACAAGCTACAGTACGCAGACGGGCCAGACTGAAAGCTAATAAAAATCTCCTGGTGAAAATGTCAGTCCGTGAAGATTTTTACAGTTTTTTTTTTAAGCTTTCAATCAAGCCTTAACCATGGAAATATATGACCCTCAGAACCATTAGCTAATAGAGAAACGAGACGTTTATCATATTTAGCTTTCCATCGGGATGAACCCCGGAAGCTGTGACTCTTAGAACTGTTAAATGGACAAACAGGAGGAAAGAAGAAGAAGAAAAAAAAAAACTAAGCAGAGAAATCACTTACTATTACTAGCGGTCACGCATAAGGCAGATCTACAACCAATCAAGAATACATTCATATGGAAATCAATGAGGCTCCTTCAGTGTGAGTAGTGTGAGTGTTGATTTTTAATCCTGATGAAGTATAAAGGTTCTGCTCCATGGTTTACAGAAAAAAAAAAGAAAAAAAGTTTGGCTCGGATGAAACTTCTGAAACTGCTACATCTCTGACACAGCTCTGATGTACCTGAGTCCTGTCTGGCCGTTCATATTTTACATTTACGTCTGCGCTCATGGCCGAATTGGATTTCCAGATTTATTGCCCCACGCACGCTCGGCTGTTCCTTTTCCGCGGCTATGGCGGGTCGATGATTTCTAGGGTCGACGCCTCTAAAGGTGTTGCGGAGTGCGGTTAAAACGAATCTGTTAATTAACCCAATCGATCGCTTCGAAAATAGAGGCAAATGCGATTTGCATACAGCAGGCATGATCAATGCATTAACTGATTTCTTTTTTTTTTTTTCTTCCCCCAAATCTGATTTCCTCTGTTTTGAAGGAAGTGAAGGAGAGGGAGGGAGACCTGATGCCCATCGATCCGCTGCTGTGCAGACGAGAATGCAAAGCGTTTTATTATGCACTGAAGGGTAGAGCGTTTTAGGAACACTTAGATCTGAAAGTTCATTATGTGTTTAGCTCGAATATGGCTCAATTTCGTCTGTCAGCAGCATTGCAGTCGGGTTCCCGGTGCTATACCGTACCTTTCTATTTGTATTGTCCTCTAAAACAACGATAATTAAAATGCATTCACAGTTTTGCTCGGTGAACGCTGTACTTGGGCATTAAATAGTACTCTAATTGGTAGCCGAGTGGAACACGTAGTATTAATAAGGTGATATTTCTTCAGGCGAAACAAAATCTGTTCCCTTTTCCCTGATTGAGGCGCAAACACCAAACATGAAAAACAACCGATCTAAAAAAAAAAAAAAAAAAAAAAAACGGGAGGGGGAGAAAAAAAAAACAATAGGTGTTAAAAAAGCAATATGCTGCGTTTTCTCAAGAGCGGCTTATTATAGAGTATTGATTTATAAGGCTTTAAATGTGATCCACCATGCGCCCATCAAGGGCAGAAAAAGAAAGAGAAAAAAGAGAGGGAGAGAGAGAGAGAAAGACAGAGCTACATAGGGGCTCGGTGGCAGCCGGCGGGTGCTGTAGAAAGCCCTGCTCTGAATAGTTTGGGAACACAAAAGGGTAATTGTTTTAGCCCAGATGTTGCTTTCGCACAACAAGCAGGATACAATGTTCCTACTGAGCTGATGAGCCCAATCAGTGAAATGATTAAAAATTGATTTTGTCCCTGTAATTACAGTATGTAAACTACTTAGCCAGGATTGCAAAGGAAGTGATTTTCTAATTACGTATATACTCTGGTGTCTAATGATTGGTTTTTTGAAGTAATGAAGAGAGGGTCCTAACGACTCCTCTGTGTTCTGTTGTTTAAGGAGAGGGGAAAAAAAAAAAGACAGAGGCAGGGAAAGAGACCATCGTTAGGGCGAAGGCAGCAGGCAAACAAAGAGCCTGAATTGAATTCTCGTGACAAGGCGCAGGGATTGTGTTTGTTAACATGTGAGCCGGACGCTAATGGTGGCCGTGACTTGTGCGGGGTCACCGGTCCGACAATCTGGACCCTCCAATTAAATCCCTCTGGAGTCATGATTACCGCAGGCGCACACAAACACACACAGCACACATGCACAACTCATTTTTTTAATTAGATTTTAACAGAATTAGCCGCTCGCGTGGCATATACCGTCCTTCCACATCAATGTAGGGAAGCATTTGTTTAGAAAACGATCAGAACTATGTGTATCCTACAGTAATTAAATGTGTTAGTTAGCTGGCAGAGACTCGTCGTAGTAACCTGGGAGGATGAATTAATAATACAGCTTTTTCTGGTCCAGATGTCGGGCTTTCTTCCGGTATAGTACGAGGCGTACGAGAACGTTGTTTATCAGCCACCGAAACTGGGACGGGTTCAGGTTTGCAGAACTCCAGGCAGGAGTACGTCTCTCAGCAGTTGAAAGCGTATTACAAAGTCAGCCCTGCTTTTAAGTTCGTTACCAACAAATTAGAGTAATCTGATAACGGTTCGCATTCTGCGAAGCGAACAGGACGGAAAAAAGAAAGCAAACAAACCGAAATTCCACACAATCGGAAGCCACGCTCACGCAGCTTTGCATTGTGGGGGGATTCGAGATGAGGGGGAGTCGGGGTGGGTTAACATGAATCCAGTTCCATTATGATGGAGGAAAGAAAAAAAGGAAAAAGGCAGAGTGCTAGTGCGAGAGAACGAGAGATAAAGAGAGAAAGAGAGAATTTGTCACTGTAGCTTTGAAATGCTGCCAGTATCAAACTGTACTTTTCAGACACAGTTGATTGGGAGAGAAGTCTAGCCGCGTTAATAATTCATTTAGTTAGGCTATGATCTATCATTTTGTACCTTTTGACATGTGATGCTGAAATTTAATATTGCATCAATACAAATGATGCATTGCCACTCGGCGCAGGGGATGCGGATGGCAAAGAGATCTTCGGATATGTCTTTATGCCTTCGTTTTTTTCTCTCTCTCTCTCTGTCTCTCTCTTTTTTCCTTCTCAAGCACAAAGGCTTTGAGCCAACTTCCTCAACGCTTTGATACGTATGTTTAAAAAATGACTTCTTTAAAAGCTCCTTCCTCTGTTGAAGGGTTTGGTGGCTAAAAGAAAAGTCGACAGGCTCTGTTACAGCACACTTTGACATCATCGTTGTCCCTTGAGATCTCTGCGACACACACACACACACACACACACACACACACACACACACACACACACACAGCTTACTTTATTCTGCTGCAGTTGGAGCCTTTTGCATGGCCAACTTTCACGCACACACACACACACACACACACACACACACACACACAGACATGCGCACACATGCGACTTAACTAGGTGCTCAGATCCATAGCACACCATATGTCCAGTGTATCATTTATCCTGAATGTGTGGACTCATTGCCCTCACTTTATCGAGCTTTATCGCAATGAACAATCCGTAAATCATTCCAGTCTTAACATCTTCATCTAGTCACTATGAGTCTTTGAGAGAAGATACCTGACAGTGACAGTTTTTGTTAATAATGTACATAAGGAGGTTCAATGTCACAGGCCGAGAACCCTCGTTTTGCCGTAGTGTGCGCGAGACCTGATTCGCGGTGCGTCACGCCCGCGCTGATGATATCCGATCTCTGCGATCCCTCCCGTCCTCCTCTCGGAGGCGGTTATTAATGCGCCGCTCGCCTCCGTTTCCCTCTTTCTCACACGGCGCGCGGTGATCGGCGGATGTCAGTCAGGCTCCCTTCGGGGCCGCGCGGCAGGTGAGGCAGCAGGGAGACACTCAGCTTGCTATAGCAGATGGGTGAAAAGAAAATGAGGCAGGATGTAATCCAAAAGTCACCTTTAAGACGGAAGAGTAGAAATTGAATTCTTTATTCAGGGGTGTCTGGGGTCACCGTGTGCGAATGGTTTCGTTGTGTACAGAAGCACAAAAAAAAGGGGAAAAAAAGAAGAAAAAAAAAGAAAGGTGATTGTTTTTGCCTCGAAAATGTTGTTGCTTGTTGCAGAAGACAAAAAAGGGCCGAACAAGCGAGTGATCAAAAAGGTGTGCGGATTTTTTTAAAGCGCATGACAAGATCTAAGGCGTCAAAAAAAAAAAAAAAAAAGCAAGATTTTTGTCCACACCGGTGGCAGCTACAACATGACAAACCGGAGCATCTGTTGGTCCCTTAAATCCACGTGACAAACAAAATGAAGATGAAGGGCTGGCTAGGAAATAATCGCTTTGGAGTGATTTATAAGGATCTTTTAATAGCATATTAAAAACGTTAGCAATTTTTTGCTCTGCCACCATACTGGTTTGCGGCGTCCTAATTGAAAATCTGGTTTGAAGAATCCGAAATCCGTCACATGCGACGTCTTAAGTATGATTAAGGGATGTCAGAAGTCAGAGAAGTCTTTAATCCAGTGTGTAAGGTGTACGTAACGTGCGGATGGTGATAAAAAGATAATCAGGATAACATTTTGGGATGTTCTTTGGATCTTCCCATGTCGTTCTTCTCCATTTCGGTAGTGCCACTTCAGGCGTGTGTGTGTGTGTGTGTGGGGGTTTTTTTTTGTGTGTAACTACAGGTGCCTGGCTTTGTTTTTGAAATATACCTGCCGAGGACAGCTTAGCAGGTGGGGGCATCTGTTCTCACTAACTTCATGAAATATGGCTATTGAATGATGGGTGATCTAGCCTATGCGAAGAACAATTAGCCAACCTTATATCTCCGAAATAAGTGTGATAAGAATTTTATCTCGGGGTGCATATTGTTAACAGATGGGACTCTCAGTTCCGTGCCGTTCCTACGTACGCGTGCATGTGCGCGTGTGTCTGTGTGCGCGTGCGTGAGCGTGAGCGAGTGTGCGCGCGCTGTCAGTCGGCGGATGGACTGCTAGAACACTTCATCTTTCATTTTAGATCTGAAGCCGCAAATGAAGATTGATTCGGAGCGAAAACTGAAAAAGCGGCTTATATACTGACATATATTATAATTTACTAGCATGTGACACGTTCGCACGCCACATATGCATAGGCATTATCAAGTATCGCCACATATTCATGGGGGGGCCCGTGTGTTATTAAAGCCATATGATATAATTGCATTTGATGTGAAATAACCACAGATTCGGTGTCGCTCCCATGCGAGGATGCCAGCGGAGATGGACGAGCGCATTAGCGCCAGGGACAACATTAGATTTGCTCAAAATTATTGATCTTTTGTTTGCCAGCCAAGTCGGCAATAAATAACCGAATAAGGGAGACGTGACTCATTATCGCCGTGCCAATTGACAGACCTCTATCAAAACAAGTCTCTTGCCTTCTGCCCTCTGTCACTCGTTCCTCTCATCATCTCTCTTTCTCTTTGCCTTCTGTTTCTCCGCCTCTCCCCTACCACTCGTGACACGCAAGCTTCCGATTTAATCAGCTTTTAATTCCTATACTCACTCGCAGCCTCCTCTTTTAACTTAAGGCCTCTCTGTGCCGCTATCTGATTCCCTTAAAATTTTAATCCGCCCGAGATAACCTGCATTAGTCCATATTTTAACACGCGCACATTTGGAAGCTCTGTGTTTTATTCCTACCTTCTTAGTGGAAAAAATCCTTTTATCACACAATGGGTAATTTATATCCATTACCAACGTTTTCAATCCCTTTCAGGGCTGCTGTCAGTGCCTTTGGCACCCTCATGATTAATGTGATCTAATAATAGTGTGCCATTATATTTCCTTTAGTAAAACATGTACCAACATCCTATTCAGCTCCAACCAAATTCATAGCCTCTTAGAACGGCTCTCGCCTTTTCCTCGCCTGAAAGACAAGATTGCTATTTTCGTGCAGGAGATGATTGTGGAGAGGGTTCTGTAAATACGGTTTCAAATTTTGCATCATTTCGGGAGTGAGATGAGATGATGCGTTTTTTTTTGTGTGTGTGTGTGTGTGTGTGTGTGTGTGCCGGGCGCATACGTGTGTTTGTGTGTTTGCGCGTACATGCGAGGTTGTGTGGCGATGAGAGATTGGGAGGTGTGTCTGAGAATGAATTAGTGTCTGTATGTGTTAATGTTGACGCCTGTGGCTCAGGATGCTTTAGGATGTTCTTGGTGTAGCGTATGGAGGGGTGTGTGTTTGTCAGCGTTGGCGCGCCATACTGTAGATAGATAGACCCATTCCTTGTCGATTATCTTCGTGCTTTTTTTGAAAGCACGACGGGTTCATTTAGAGATTTAGACAGCTGAAAAAAAAAAGTGCGTGTTTGTGAGTATTACAGTATGTGCGAGGCATGGTTTTGTTTATTACCCATGTGGCTGGTGGTGAGGACCAGCTTGTGGAGGGTCCCACCGCTGTGTGAAATCGACATCAGATGGTCATGATACCTAGGACAATATCGCATCCAGTCTTCATTTAGCAAGGGGCAGCTGACCAACATGTCAGACCACACTGTGACCCTCGAACACACAGCAGTCATCACATCAGTATAAAATCCCCCCCTCCTTCCTCTTTATGATCTCTTAAGAACCCATTTCAAACTGCATTTTTCTTTTTTTTGTACACCGAATAAAAAAATGAAAAAAAAAGGGAAAAGAATTTCAGCAAACAACTCGACTCGAGATATTGTGTTTCCGCACTAAACACCGGGCACACGTGCCAGACCACACATTTTCTGGTTATGATCGCTGTGGTCAGCCAGGCCGGGACGAGATCAAACACATAGCGTGGAAGACGACGAGGCGTGGATGAGGGAATCTTACACTGAGGGGAAACTCACTGAATAAACAGCGAGGAAACATATAAACAGGCACCAGAGGACTGTTTCCTTTCAGTCAGCAAAATGTAATTTTCATTCCATGTCGAAGCGGAAAGAAAGAGCAAAGAAAACAAGGTACCGGTGTGACAGATGTGTGGCTAAACTTGTAATATGTTTCTGAGATAGAAGTCGAGGGGATAAAAACAAGGAGTTTTTTCCAAAGGGTGAAAAGTGGACTTACTGTTCGTCCACTCATCCCCCTTTTTCTTCCTCTCGGTGTAAATGAGGGAAACCCATTCTTAGTAAGGGGGGGGGGGGGGGTATTTGTACTGTACACTCAGCGTTTTTCCTCTCAGTGCCCAGGCCACAGCAAGATCCTGAGAAAGAGAGAGAGAGAGAGCGCGAGGGAGGTAGTGTGAAAGAGGGATGTTCTTGCTGAATAAGCCATGACTGTGTGTGCACTCGCCTGGTGGCACGAGCTCCATCTTGCTATTCCTCAGGTGCAATCTGTACGAGGTGATGATGATGGCCGTAATGATGAAGATGATTATGATGACTACCCGCGCAGCACCGTGCACGGCGACTTGCTCGATTCCGAGGATCTGCGTCGAAGCTAATTCCCTTTTAATCTCATAAGTGCTCCACGGTGGCAAAGGACAGTCTGGTGCCTGTCGGGAGCTGCTTAAATAAGACTTTAAGAGTATGACAAAGGAGAAGTATCCGCAAGCGCGTAACAAATACACTACACATAGAGCGTGAATTATCATGAGCATGTCTCAAATACTTAGACTATTTCAGATGTGACAGGATATAATATTCAGTAAATATTCAACAGCTTCTAGGCCATGACATTCAAACGCATTAGTATTTCAAAACATCCTTGTTTTTTTTTTTAAATAATAGCCTGTTTCATAATTATTTCAATTATATCTTTAGCAGTGACTTTTTTGCCATTGCAAATTTTTCAGTAATATTGTTGTAATGTTTATAAGTGCTCGGAAATGATGACCTAATTATTAATTTTTTGGAACCTTTCGAACCATGTGTAAACTTAAAGCCCTTCATAGTAGTGATGATATACGCATAGTTCTTTTTGAACGAATCGTTAACATGACTCAGATGAACGAGTCGTCCCGGACAGTGATTCATTCATATTCTGTTTATCATAATATGTCCTACATTATAATATTTTCATTAATAAACTATATCCAAAATTTGTGTATGTAGACGTGTTGGGGGTCTGTTTGTTGAAAAAAAAAAGTATATTTAATATTATTTCTAATCAAAAGAACGAAATGAACTAAATGAGAAAAAAAAAAAAATCATTTTGATTGAAGAGATTCAAAGAACCGAGTCACTAAAATGATTCAAACTTCGCATCACTACTACATATGTATAAAATGATGTAATCCCGGGTTAACAGTTTTGATTGGCAGGGGTGTCCAATCATTCATTCATTCAGCCATCTTCAGTATCCACTTTTGGACGAGGTCATGGTTGATCCAGATCTTACCCCAACAACCCTATGGGGGACGACGACACCTTAGATGAGTTACTGGTCCATCAAAATGCCTTGTAAATGTGTATGAAGTGTCATCTATATAAATAAAAGAAAGGTATTGTCTGTACATTGTTCA
This sequence comes from Clarias gariepinus, assembly GCF_024256425.1. NCBI lineage: Eukaryota > Metazoa > Chordata > Actinopteri > Siluriformes > Clariidae > Clarias > Clarias gariepinus. Next base: position 8,999,704 of record NC_071102.1, read on the forward strand.
GAACTCGCTCTTTCAATGATATTTTTACTGGAGTGCCGAAACCAGTGTTAATTTCTGTCTATCTGTCTGTCTGTATATCTGTATATCTGTCCAGCCAGATTTTGTCACAGCATCACGCTAAACTGGATGAATAGGTTTTATTGAAACTTTTGCACTACTTATATATCTGCTAAAAGTTTAACCTGCACCATAAGTGAAATCAAAATGTTAAATAAAAATGATGTTTTGAACATTTAGATTTATAATAATCTACAGTAAAGAAGCTACGTTCTCAGTGTAAACAAACACCTGCACCAATAGATATTAATTAGAAAAACTAAACGGAATATTTTTCCTGGGATTTGTTAATATTTTCACGGCTGAAATAACAGCGCTAAAGTTTTATTATTATAAATGTCCGTCTGAAGTCGAGAACTTTCATCCAGTCTACTTTTCCTATTTCTTATTCATGATTCTCTCTCCGGTTACCGAACAGGGAGTGTATTTATCTGGCTGATGACGAAAGAAGTACAATTTAGCGTAAACAAGGCGAACACTTGTATTAATAAGTTAATACAGTTAATCTGTTGTACAGAGTGACAGGCAGATGGACATGGGCTTCAACCTGAAATAATATCACTGATTAAATGAAGGCTGATCAGATTATTTTTAGCTTTAACCTTTTAACTTTTCTAAAAACTCCTTTTCTTGTCATCGACAGGGCACAACCCTCCTATCTCCAACCCTCTGCACTTTACACCCTGACTACATTTACACGTAGAATTTGTTTTTTCTTTCTCTCATGATCTCGATATCACATGGAATAAGTTCGAACTTCCATCCTAAGACAGGGATTGAGGACGGCCTCGTCTGGTGGAAGTCTAGTGGAAGTGTTCCCTGACCAGGGTTAGTTAGCTCACCTAGCAGCTATTTGTAACACAGTCAGTGAAATGGGCTGCACAGCTCAGCGTGAATATGCTGAAGAGGTGTGGGTGAAAATGTAGCGCTTGTCTGTTGATAGCATGCTAAAAAAAAAAAAAAAAGCAAAAAAAAAAAGCAGCATGTTGATTTATATCTATTTATATTAAAGTCAAGATGGCCTGCTAGCTTGACACCTAAATGCAGTGGTGTGATGGTGTTTTTTTTTTTTTTTTCCTCATCCCTCTGTCTGTCTCGATCTCTCTCTCTGTCTCCTGCCAAACTCGGAACGATGACGTGAAATGAATATGTGTCATAATTCTGGCGAGAGTGGGAAGATATTCAGATGTTATTAAGGGAGAAAGTATGTGTGTGTGCATATATATATATATATGTGTGTGTGTGTGAGAGAGCGAGAGAGAGGGCTATGCGGTTATGAAGCATTATGGCATAGTAAAGCTTTGAATAATTGAGAGGCCACATTATTTTGAAATGCCATTCTCTGCAGTTGAGTCAATGGCTTTATTTGAGGAGACATTTGAAACACTGTGAAATGTTAAGGAGCGATGCAAACGGGGGGCCTCCATCCCCCCCGTCAGACTTTTGGCCACTCGCTCTCTGACATGAGGGCTGGAATTCTGTCGCTCATCTGCCACTGACGGAGAGGACAACCCGAGCGGCGGCTTTTCCCCCTCGTCCGTCTGTGCCTCGGACACCCGAAGCGCCAGCGTGTTTTTTTTTTTTTTTTTTTTTTTTTTTAATTCATCTTTCAGAAGTGTGCTAGCCTGAAGTGTGCTAGCCACAGATCAATCTTAGGGATGGTGAGAGGCGGGCGGTTAGCAAAGAGGGTGGCCTTATCGATTTATCAAAGAAATATAGCCAGACGTTCATCTTAAACGGCCACACCAGAGCCAGCTGTCAGCGACTGGACACGCTGACATTTACACACACACACACACACACACACAAACTCACATACAGACAAGTAAACACATACACACACACAACCACACACACATACAGACACATTTAGACACATACAGATCAGGCAGATGGATTTACTGTACCTCTATACACACACACACACACACACACACACTCAGACACACACACACGCAGACACACATATGCACCGAGAAAGGCTTTTAAAAAGCTATCATATTGCTCTATTGTGAGAAGATGGCTGAGTCTCACTTATGGAAGATATTTTTCAATTTTTAACCACATTGAGTTGTGCACTTTTCTCACACACGCACACACACACACTCATAGACACACACCTGGCAGGCAGACAGGGAAAGATGGGGTGGTGGGGTCGTCGCACAGAGAAACGCAGCATCGCAGGCCATAAAAAGGATAGTTTAACAATTGATCGGAGGAGCAATGGTGGGAATGGCAGCTGTAAATCAATTTTATCTCCCAGCCTCTAAAGAGTGTTTTCTAATGAGGTTAATGCCACATAATGACCAAATTCTGCCATTTAAGAGATGCCCTCAAGGTGTGCGGCAGAGATAGATGTGGCCCTGTCGCACATTAATGCATCGTGACCCAGCACACTGTACGCGCAGGGAAAGGTTCCAGCGTGAGTCGCTACAGCATGCATGCTTTAAATGAAAATGGAAAGAGAGAGAGAGAGAGAGAGAGAGATGGGTCTGCATAGCAGAACTGAGACAGGATGTGAATGGCAGCATGACCCAGCACTAATGTGAACTGAATCAGGCCTGGCCTGCGGGACGAGCCGCTGCATGATATGATATGAAATCGCACACTTCTGCCCTGAGAGGACATGGTGCAAAGAATGCTGACGAGTACAGAATGGAATTGTATTTATTGGATTTAACCCATAATTACCGAGGATACAGTATGTAAGTTATTTAGATTTTGCATCGCAGAATACATGCTTTACTAAACATTGAATCTCCCACATTAAGACTTTTTCTTATTTTAAAAAGGATATACGTAAGTCAAGGTCATTAAACATACGATTACGCTGAATTCCAAATGACTTAGAATTCAGCAACAGAAAGTGAAAGTGAACTTACTGTATATCTGTAATATAGATCAGTACACGTACATGTATACACACTGAAGGGAAATAAGTATTCACCCCCTTTTAATTAGGTTATTTCATACTTACATTGTGTACATCAACTTCAGATTTATGCACATTACGTATTTAGATATATATCATCGTGCATTTTTTTTTTCTGCAGCAGAGGGTTTTTGTGCAGAGTGTAAATAAAAAAGATTGCAATTCATTGCTTATTGTTCTTGCTGCTTTCATTTTGTCCTGCAACTCGTTTCTCTTGCTTTACTTATCACTGGTCTGAGAGCGAAAGCTCTGCATGGTGCACTTCTCCAATGATGATCAGTTGCACATTTCACAAATCTTTTACATTTGTATTATTAAACCAAGTGTACTGAGAGCAGTGTTTAAGATACACGATATGTAGCTTTTTCCATTCGAGTATTGTTTAAACTCCTTCACTGTCAATGCTAATGATTATGGGAATACTTTTTCTTTTAATCCCAGTTAGTAAGCTGGGGTCAGAGCACAGGGTTAGCCAAGATACAGTGCCCCTGGAGCAAACAGCTTGGCAGTGCTGGGGCTTGAACCCCAGTTCTACAATGTAGTTTGATAGGAATTATAATCTCAACCTCTAAATTTTTAGATTTTTAGAATTTTATGAAACCTTTATACACACACACAGAACCCAGAACGTTATGACCGCTGACAAGTGATCACCTGGATACATAAGCAAACTGGTTATAGGATCATGGGCACCCAAGGATCACCCATGCCCACATGGACCAAAGGCCAGCCTGTCCAGTCCAAGCCCACAGAAAAGCCAATGCAACACAAATTGACAAAACAATAAATGAGAGAAAGATATTAAAACACCTAGTGCATCACAGCGTGCCATGTATGGGGCTTAGCAGGCAGTTAAGAGTTCAGGGTTGTTGATTTGCCTCCAAATTCCCCGGATCTCGATCCAGCCAAACAAACCATGGAACGCGCAGGACGAACTAGTCCGATCCACGTCTTGGTGCCAGACACCATAGCACAGCCCAGAGGTCTTGTGAGGTCATGTCCTGGAGGACTAGAGCTGCCTTGGCAAAACAAGGGGAACTCCTTTGTGATTCCTCATGCATGTTGTTTCAGTCAAGACCTTTATAATTATTCTACCATTATCACTCAGCGAAGTTTGGCCCATAATCTGTTAGCTACTAATACCCCTATTTTACCTGCGCGGTTTCACGCGGCGGCTGTAAGTACGGTTCATCATGATTAACTGCGAGTTTTGGCCCTGTGATTAGGTTTTCATAATTTTTGTAATAAATAAAATTAAAAATAAAATGGAAAAATGGCGGACCTAACGAGTACTGGTTACATCAATCCAAGTACTCTAACTTTGTAATGCGTTACACCCAACACTGGTTACGGCTGAATAGTGCGTAAGCACTGTGCTTACCAGTCTGCTAAATTACTTTTGTCGGAAACATTTTGTTTCTCTAGAAATTCATGTAATGCACAAAATCTTTTTACATCATACTTCATTATAGCATTTATTTTGCCTCCTATGTGTTTTTTGATATAACCCTATAGTACATGCATTTTTTTTTCTCTTTCAGCAGTGCAATTCATTCTGAGAAATCCAACACATGCTCTCATAAACACACACACACACACACACACACACACACTAATTCCTCCTGACCATGCCGGAGGTCTGCACTCAACAAACGAGATGCTTTTGCACAACAGTTGCACAACACTTATGCTCGCGTTCCGCTGTATACATAATGCGTCCTCCCATCCCTCGCTCACTTCGATACATCTTGGTATCTTCCGCTTGCCTCTCCCTCCTTAGGAGCGTAGAGGTTCAGTGTCACTTCCACAGGCTCTTGTAAAAAGATGAATTTGCACTCTGCACACAAGCTGAAATATTAAGAAAATGTACACTAAGGTCCAGGGGCTAGCATCTATCATAGGAGCCCTAAAGCTATTACTATGATCTAATTAGGTTTAATATAATACCCTATCAAAGCCCTGTCTAAAGAAGCCTTGCCCCAATTCTACAACTACATCTACTGTGGAGATGATGAGGTAGGTTACATAACAATTCTATTTGTCTCTTTCTGTCTCTCGTTCTCTCTCTCTCTCTCTTTTTTTCCCTTTGCCTTCTCATGTGTATAGTAAGACTAAAAGAAAAAGGATGGGTGCAATATGTGTATTTATTATTGACAAGACAGAATATTTGCAGGACTTTTCACACAGGTTTTTTTCTTTCTTTTTATTTTAACTCGACACACAGTCTGACATCGAGGACATTCTCAATAAGATTTGCACCGCCTTTCTTTTCTCATTCTTCATCCCTCTCCCTATGTTTTGTTCATTCTATCTTTTTTATTTCTATCTGTGCTATAATGAATTGAGCGGTAGATGAGATGATTTTGGGGGTATTAGACAGACCTGTGCAGCCACTGACCTATAAAGGAGGCCTTTAAGGAGCCTCATTAATCCACCTGTCTAGGAACACTATATTTATATGTGTCTTTCTCCCTCTCTCGCTCTCTCGCTCTTTCTCTCTCGCTCTGTGATCCAGCCTGCGCTGGTCAAATGCAATCCGGAATTACTGCCTTCCACACCCAATTCATCTCCAGTTTGATTAGCGGCGGGGTGTTGGGCGGTGTGATGCTGGCGGAACTTTACGTGCATGCAGGTTGCGCGCAGCGTGTTCGAGTGTGAAGACGAAACCGAGACGCTTTGACTCTATGAACCTATGATCCGCTTCATGATATTCATTTTTTAATCTTTTAGACCTCTGCGCACACGCTCCTCGAACGCAGTCTATCAGATATGTGCCGTTCTCATGTCTTTCTAGATTAAATCACTCTTTTCATGTGCAGAAATCTTTCTTTCTGGTTCCATCTCTCCCCTCAAAACACTACTGAATGACCCTATAAACGCACCATATACTCAGTTTTGATCCGTTTCACTTCTTGAAGGACCACTTTCGCTAGACGAGGGTCTTTCTTCCTTTTTTTTCCCTGCCCTTCTCTCACTTTTTTTTTTTTTTTTTTTGCTCTTTGATTGATATGTGAAATAAGTCCCTCTCCTGCAGTCTAAAGACAGTCCGTGTGTAGGGCTTGAAAGGTGCCCATTGTCAAGGCAGGAGTACTTTGTCAGGAAACAATTCTGTTCCCAAGGCCCTGAGGACATGTTAAAAAAGATACAGCCCCCATTGTGTACTTTAGGAACTTTAATTTTGCTTGTGAGGTCATTTTAATCCTGATGAATTTTTATAGTCGCTGCGCCGCTGAATAGGGAGCACGGCTAATGCTTGATTAAAAAAAAAAAAAAAAAAAAAAGTTTGGGTGAGAAAAAAAAAAGAAGAAGAAGAAGGGGAAAAAAAGAAATCCACCACCCACAGACCACCTAAACTTAAAGCATTAAAAAAAAGCCTAGGAGAAAAGGGAAAGGGAGACGCTTTTGTTGAGGGACACATTGGGGTGTATTTAAGTGTACAAAAGAGTTCTCCTCTATGGAGACTGGTTCCTACATGGAAGCTTAAAATTGTTAGGAGCTTAAAATTAGGAGTGCCGTGAAGCAGCGGTCATCAGCAAAGCTTTCTGTGAAGGAATGAAAAGGTTCGATGCTGTTCAGGCTTCTCTTTACCTCCGTTCTTCTATCCATGTATTTTTTAAAGAAATGCACTGCTGCTGCTGCTGCTGTTGTTGTTGGTGCTGTCTGTGTACTAGAGGCAAGCGAAGGAGAGAGGGAAACCCAAGAGTGTCCGTAATTGAATTAACAGGATGAAGACGCGTGGAGAACTGCGGCGCAGCGAATTTCATGCCTTTTCCACCTTGTTTTTATTTGCGCCCACATTAAGATTCAAAGTCGCTCAAACGTCGACAAAAGCGGCCTTGTTGAGGATCGCGTCCCCTTCGCCCGAGAGAGTTCCCTAACTTTAGGTTTACCCTCAGATTTAACTTAATCCTCTTTCAAATAGCACGAGTTGAGACATTTTCTCTCCCCCCTATTGTAGCTTGTTTCGCTTCTTCTTTCTTTCATTATGTTTTGTTGTCAGCTCGACTCTCTCGTTTGAAGCACATTCATGCAAATGAAGAAGACACCTACAACCAGTCGAACATGTGGCAGCTGTAGATGAAAATTCAATTAAGCCACCCCTGAGGTGTGGTAATTGATCCACATGATTTTTTCCCCCCTCTTACTTTCCTGCATTTTTTCAGTGATATTGTTTGATTTAAAAAAAAAAAATCCTAGTTTTTGAGTATCAGCCTGAGACTACATGGCTGACTCATTTGTAGTTATTTTTATAATCCCTAGTCTTTCCAAACAGGAGCGTGTTTTGCCTTCATGCTCAACACATCATTCCCAATGCTCGGTGCTGCATTTGGATCCATTTGGGACTCTGACTCAAGTGTAGTATAGAATCGTTTCTCAAGATCCATTAGATACAAATTATATCCCGAACATTTTGCACTGAAGATCTCATTTAAACACGAGTGCTTCGTTATGTATAGTACAGTATATGTACAAAAAAAATATATCTGAAATTATCATACGTAGGTGTCATTGTTTGAAGAGATCCAAAAGTGAGGACATCTGTTGAAGTGAGTCATTCGATGGAAACCGGTGATTTACCCTGCCATCCTGATGTCTGTCTGTCTTTCTTTCTTTCATTCTTTCTTTCTTTCTTTCTTTCTTTCTTTCTTTCATTCATTCATTCATTCATTCATTCATTCAAAGAACTTTCCTTTTTTTTCCCCTTCTGACTTTGCTGGTTTCTATCCAGCGGTGAACGCATTAAGGAGCAACATTAATACGGACACCTGCTTTGTTTCCGGTGGCCTCCGATCCATCGCCCGTGCTTCCTTTCATCATCTTTCTGTAAAGGACGAGCTGACGTTTCACTCCTCCTGCTAATCTTCAAGGGACACGCCGCGTGTCCGGTGTCAGCAAGATCTTTCCCTCCTTCCAAGCCGGTGCGGTGACAGTGATCGAGCTGAATCAACTCTCAATATTGTTGCTTCTCCCATTCGGTATATATTTGTAACTGAGACCTTTCCGTCTGCCGCGCTCCGTCTTTAAAAAGCCGCTGGAAATCAAATACAAAATCAAACTTCAATTCATTGTTTAATTAAATGCGACCGAACCTAAAAGAAAAGAGAGTGAAAAGAGAGAGAGGCAAAACAGAGGAAGGCACAATATGTTCTGTTACATTATACTTTCTTAGTCGGGCCGAGAGGCAAAAGGGCAGTGGAAAGGAATACTTGCTATTTAATTACTGTCAGCTGAATGAGCTGTGTGCTCTGTGCTGTTCTCCTCGCCCCCTCCCTGATGAAAAAAAAAAAAAAAAAAAATCTTATTCACTTAGTATGTAGGTCACATTACAGTGGTGTCGGGTTATTGGACATGGGCTTAGATAACTGTTTGTTGAGTATTAAATGCTTTTGCTGCCTCAGCACCCTTTTCCGACTGGTATTTTTCACACAGCTGTGCTACTGAAAGGAGGCGATGCTGCAGCAAAAAAAAAAAAAAATCATGTCACCCCCTTTTCCCCAAAAAAAAAAAAGAAGGACCCCATTCAAATTTGGTGCCGCGCTGTAAAAGAACCTCGGCCCAGCGCGCACTATTTATCCTCATATTTTGACGTTTAGGTTTAACAGGCGACCCAGGAGTATGAGGAAAAACAAATATTTCGTATGTACTTGTAGAGTAAACTCGATGACCTGCTCGGTTTCATGGTGTTAGCCAAGCAGACAAATCGCTGCTTTCTTTTCTCTTATCTCTGTTTGCTTAGCGTGACCTTGCTTCGGCTAATGCGAGTCATTCTCACAACGCCTAATGGCCGACTGTGCGGACGGATGGACTCGCCGTACTACCATGACTCTGCCAGAGCACAGCTGCTTGGTTCTGCCCATCCACTGAGCCATTCCCTCCATTCCCCCCTCTTTATCTCTCTCTCTCTTTCTCTCTCTCTCTCTCTTTCCTGGGAATAGAGGAGGCCAGATGGTGATTGATTTTTCGAGTGCTGACATCCCTGCTTGAGAAGGGATGCTCCCTCTGTGTTGCCTTTGTGCAGAGGAAGTCAGGCACACTAACATCATGATGCGCTGAGCGGCTCTGGCGCGCCGACGCCACCGACCGGCTCAGCTGATTGACACGTCACCACGCTCACACCGACAGGCCGGCGGACACCTTTAAACCAAAGTCGGTTCTGAAATCATAAATCAGAAGAGAAGAGTGACAAGAGGTGGGATCGCTCGAGAGTGGCGTCTGAGGGAGCATCATAAAGCCGAGGCGTGCTGGTAAAACAACAGACGGAGCCCCAGCGAAACGCGGCGCATGCTGATGTTGGAGCGGGCGCAGGCGGATCTGCTTGCTTAGCTGCGAAGGATGGATGTGTTGCAGTGGCGCAAATTTGCAACGAGGCTATTGAGTCAACTCGGCAGCTCAAATGATGTCATTCACTAACTAGCCATTCTCAGGCCATTGCCTCTGTTTGCGTGACTAAATACATACAATTAAGGGCCCGGCACTTCTCAATCTCTATGAACTCATTGTTAGCTCGGGTTCAAGTGCACAGATAATGGGGGCCGGGGGAAAACAGGCGTATCATCGCGGTGCTGCACACACACAGGGCTGGTGGGTAAAAGAAATGTCTCATTATCCAACGCATTCTCGTTCACCCAACAGCTCTCTTTCTTGCTCTCTCTCTCTCTCTCTCTCTTTCTCATTCTGCTTCTCTCTTCTCCATCTCTTACTTGCCCTTTTGTTTTCCGAGGGCAGTCCATTTTCATTGAGGTATGACGTAGTGTTAATGCAGCCAATCTCTCTTTCTCTCTCTCTCCATCTATCTGACTCTCTCTCTCTCTCTCTCTCTCTCTCTCTATCTCTCCTCTGTTAATTCTCCAGTTAAATGCATCATTAGTCATTTAGGGTGGTGTGAAAGTGGCTGGACAGTGGACAAGAAGACCCAAATTTGCAACTTGATGAGGAAAAATAAAAGCCTCATAGATCGATGATAATGAAAGTAATCAGGCCTGAATATGGATGCAGTGTGAAGCTGTTCAGAGCTAATTCTGCGCTCATTATATTCCATGCAGATAGAATCTAACTCCCTGTACCAACAGCATCAGGACTGGTCTGAAAAGCTGCCGTAATGGATTCTACCAGAGAAACATATCACCGCAAATGAATCCCATGCCTAATCCGAAAGGTCACGTTTTCTTACCTTGATAGCGCCCCATCATGGTCGTCATTAGCCTACAGTTTAAGTACCCGACCATCCTTCATTCCTCCAGGATCCTCCCACCGAGAGAGAGAGAGAGAGACAGAGGGATAGGCTGCCACCAGAGTACGGAGTGGGTTCACCTGTGAGCTCGGTGGGGGTGTTTGAGGGGTTCGGCAACAGGCGGAACGGAACGCGGAAGGTAAATGGATCTTATTTTGCGGAGCGTCAACACGTGTAAAGGGGTGCACGGCTCATTACTCGGCCCCGATCCCTTTGCAGATACGCTGATGGATGAGGAGCAGGGTCCTTACCCTGGCCAGCGCTCTCCGTCTCTCCCTCTCTCTCTCTCTCTCTCTCTCTCTCTCAGTCATTCTTGCTCTCAATCTATATTCGACCTTCCATTTCCCTAAGAGTGCCGGATTTTCCTTCACTCACTTCTCCTTCTCACCTTTTCACTTTCTTGCACTCATTCTTTCCTTCCTTCTTTCCCTTTTAGGCTCTCCTGCCTCTCCATTCGTTTTTTTTTTTTTTAAGCATTCCGCTTTTAAAGTCCATTACCAACATTTAAATAAATAAAGAAATCAATCAATTTGTCGTACTTATTTGCATAGGAAACAAAAATATTTGTACTACTTTCATTAAATTATGCCACAATTTTACTATTTATGTATATCCTCTCCGTAGACGATTTGTTTAATTTCTTTCAAACTGTCACGATGCCATACCTTCCATTGAAATGATAACACATGGTGCTCCTAAAAACATAGCGTTAATTGTTGTTGACTAGCGGCTCACACTTGATGTTGACTCAATTAGCATGCACGCATGTGTTATCGCCGTTTTCAGTAAAATACATTTTTAAATCTGTTTTTTTTTTTTTTTGCAAACAACGAAGTAACCCTTCGAGGAATAGAAATTGACAAGTTTTTTTTTTTTTTTACATTTTTTTTTTTTTTTCAATACATATCAGATAAAAAGGATTGAATTTCTGGTCCGGGATTCAGTTTAAACTCTGCCATAGTCATCAAAGTGTGGGAATTCTAAACGTTCATGTTGTCTAGACCAGATCTGGTATTCATTATCTCTGGACCACACCAGGATGCCTGTGAGCAGCCCTGACGTTTGATGCCTCTGCGAGCAGGTTCTGTGGTCAGGACCTCGCTAACCCTGGATCTAACCAGAGGAAGCCTGCGTTTCCACCTGCCAAAAACTACCCTCCCTCCTCCCAGCCTGCGTTCCCTCCGTTCGGGACGCGGCCTCGGCAGTCAAACGGCTAATTGGTTACAGATTGCTCTTTAACCTTGGGGTTACACACCCCCTCGCAGCCCGTTAAAGTCTTATGGGAAATGGAGTGCGGTTTACCACGCAGTCGGGAGGGGAAAGGTCACCAGAGTTGTAACACCAGGGTGCTCCGTGCCTGCGTCTGCGTGTGTGGTTGGGGATTTCGGGGCAGCTGCTTTGTAGCGCTGGAAAATTCGTGTCGGCAATGAAAGAAAACGTGCAAAGCTGATAATGTACAGCGTGTGGTATCAGACCACTATAGCCTCCTTCTGATACATTTTCCTTCCCACACACATTCCTGTAAACACAAGCACGCTGTCCTAGAAAGAGTTGCTCTCTAGGAATATATCCCTTCACAGCATCTGGGGTTCTTTCTTGTTTTATTTCTCCCCTCAATCAACATGGCAGCTGAGGCTGAAGCTTTCGGGCATACCTCTACCACGCGCACGCTGCTTCTCTCAACATCATCCTCGCGTATAAACAAAAACAAAAAAAAAAGAAAACAAAGGGAAAGACGAGACGCAGCACGCCGTCACACACACCACACGCCCCTGATGGCTTGTTGTTATGGCATGTCACACCCTTATTCTCCCTCTTGTTCTCACTCTCATTCTGTCACTCTCTCGCTCTTGTCACCTTTTCTCTCCTCGCGTCGCTCCGGTGTCAGTTTCTACGGTCTGACTCGCGCGATACCTCTTTCTCGATATCGCGTTCACGTTGAGACCGAAATCAAGCACAGCATTCCGTTTGTCGGACGCACGTTCAACGAAATGTTTAAGCACTACCGCTTGTGTATGTGTGTGTGTGTGTGTGTGTGTGTGTGTGATTCTCTATGGAGATTCCTTACAATTTTTCCTGTAAAACATGCATAAAATAAAATACCTATCTAGCATTTCGACACATTGAGCAAACCGAACCTGGCTTGTTTTTTTGAGTCGTATGACTGTAAACTAGCGGCGGCTGTAAAAAAAACTCCTTTAAAAATTGCATTCAATTTTTGATTACTTTAAAAGATTCCTCCGCGTGTAAATATAAATGAGCCTATAATTTTATACAGCCACAAACCACACTATATCTTTATATCGCACAAACCGTAGAAGGTGAAAATAATTTCTCATCCGCATTTCTCATCATGCAGAGGCGATATCATAATTTAACAATAAACTTTAATGTTGCACATTCATTTCTATTTATCCGGCCGCGGTAACGATTCCTGGGAGCCGACATTTAAGTTAAGTTTAGGGTTTTTTCGGAGTAATTTTGGATGCATTAAAAAATAGAAAAAAAATAAAATAATCTGAATTCTAGCACATACTTCAATTGAGTCTGTGTATATGATTGAATAGTTAGACTTGATAAATGATAATAATGTTTTGCTAAAAGAAAAAAAAAAAGGATAATTGTTAACTAATTAGACGACGTGCCGGTTTGAGGACATAAAGTTTGCTCGCTTGTTATATTTAATTGGAAGATGGATCCGAGATGAAAAAAATGCACGATTATTATATCACGGCATCAATCCGAGACGTTTTTATTCCGTACCATTTCAATAAATCAAGATCTTAGGGAACGTGTTAAAACATAAAAGCAGGATATATCGGGCGGCCCGGAATACAGTTCGCACGCGAACGCTCGGAACATTCGAGCAAGTCGTGTCTGAGCAGCGAAACATTTCGTTCCGACAGGAACTCGAGGGTCTGTGGTGAGATTACAGTATGTCCGTGTAGCACATTCATGTGTGATGAGTGCTAGAAGGAGTTATGAGCGCAGAGTTTTGCTGTTCTTTCACATGTGCTTTCAAAACTCGCACATATTGAATCTGACGAACATGGACCTCACTGTGACTCACATTTTCCTGTTTGCTTTGTTTAGACCATGTGTGTGTGTGTGTGTGTGTGTGTGAGAGAGAGAGAGAGAGAAAGAGAGACGGCGGCCATAAATTACCAGTTTGGGCCTAAACGAAATCTGCAGTTCTGTGTTAATTAATCATTCAGTAACATGAAATAAATAATAACATGGATAACAATCGCACATCACCATTACTCAGGGAGGAACTGAAGGATGTTTGAGGCGTTCCAAATCTGGATTAGACGAATCGGAGCGGCTAATTCGCAGTACGGATGACAAATCTTTGGAATTTTCCGCGGTTGTTTTTTTGTTTGTGTTCGCCCATATGCAGTTTGTTGACAGTTAATATCAGCCCCTCGGTTTTGTAGGTCTCCTGTTTTACTACTCCTGGCCAGGAAGGCAATGTGACTGGCTTTGTTCAATCTTGCTGGCAGTCGACACACACTGACATCTGTTCCATCCAGCCCGTCGAACCAATCTCAATCAGGAGATACACACACACGTCTGAATTTGCTCTCTCTCTCTCTCTCTCTCTCTCTCTCTCTCACACACACACACACACACACAATATTCACACAGGCATAAGTAGGATAATTTATTCAATACTCAACGGCAATGAATAAGAGCATATGCACGCACACACACACACACACACACACACACACACGCACAAACAAGCACCAAACAAGTACACGCAGGTGCTGTTTAATATTTCAGTACAGAACAGATTTCATGTCACCCCTCTCTAGCTTCACGTGTTATTAAGAGAGTCTAGGCAAGTAGTTAGTTAGTTGACAGATTATTATAAGATGAAAGATTCTTATAATGAAAGACACTGGAAGATAAAGGCCGTCGTATTATTATTCACTCCTGCCTCCACACGCTGGCATGACCCGCTCCGACGTGAGGAATGTAAAGCGGGCGCGTCGCCCCATCCGAGCAAACGGCCCACCTGAATCCCTGCACCGGCCACGGCGGAGGAGCGAGAGAGCATCCATCCGAGGGCCTGTTCCGAATTAAACTCCGCCACGGCGAGAGAAACGAATGTGACGCGGCCAGTTCTGGTATTTTCGTTGCAATTACCCCAAAAAACCCGGAATTAATTCTTTGCAGACAGCGCGCGCAAGTGTGAGCAGGTGGCTGCCATATTTGAGCAGGACGGGCCGGGCCACTCCTCATGCCTCGTCTGATGAAGGTCTCTCACATTGAAGCCCGCATGACACCCCCCGCTTTCCCCAGAGTCCCATCCCTGTTACTTTCTTCCTCGTCTTTTCTCCTCTCGCCTCCGAAAGATGCGATATGACATCATGTATCCCCGGCCCATACATATTCATGGCTCGCTCGCGAAAGCGACGGGGAACGGTGGAGCAACATGCACTTGAGTGTACAGCCTACAATCAAAGTGACTCCATGCATATTGCAGTTCTGCTACCTTGAGGGGATTCCGAGTGCGAACAGGCACGGGAGAGTTGAAGTGATCTAATGTTATTAACTGATCAAACTGACTCGAGGAGGAACAGGAAATTCCCCCAGCCGAGTGAACATTTACGGCCACGCTGTCTGGAGCTGAAGCTTTATCACACTAAATAGGCTCTGATTTTCTTACCAACACACTCTGTCTGATCTTTTACTTTGATATTGAATCACAGCTGAGGGTCTTCTGCAGTTTTTTTTTTTTTCTTCCCCCCTCCCCCCCACTCTTTTTTAAAGCGAAGTCGTGCTTATGAAGGTTTTTTTCTTACTCTGATGCCTATATTCCTCTCTGTTATTATACTTTCATATTTTCTTAATGTTTCTCTTATTATTCTGTTTACCCCCAACCTTTTCACCTATACATTTGAGGCACAATGTGATTGTCTCGTTTCCCTTCTTTTCTCCCCCGTTCTTTATTTCCAGCATTAGAAGTGCAGGTTATTGCTCAAATGCTATTGCGTTAGAGTCTACGTAGTGAGTGTTTGGAGTGAACCTAGCTGTGTAATTATTGCTCTGGGTACAGGAGCTGAGATTTGTACTGTACTGTACTGTACTGTACATGAGTAGTCCAAGAAATACTGGGAAACATATCCAATACTGGGAAATAAAACCAAATAAAATATGATAGCACTACTGCTGTCTGTCTGTCTTCGGGTGGAACATCACACAGTTTAATAGAAGGACCTGTACCCTTTGCTTTTTTACTGTATGTACAGTAGTTATTCACTCAGCAATGATGAGGCTGAAGTGCAATCATCATCATAAAATAACCACTCCCAACATCAGCGCTAAGCAGAAAAGCATTACTCTGATGTATAATGATGATTGGATGATTGAATGAGCTGGGATCATAGATGTCCCTTACCATCATTTTATATAGTAGTATCCGTGCAGCCATCCAGGAACCTCTGCAGTCCAACTAGGGGACGTGGAGGCCAATGGTGACCATTAGTACGTATTCCCATTTTTACCACACTGGTAGGACCACATGAAAGTGATTTCATACACTTCAGGCAATTTGGTAACAACAACAATCTTGGGACTGTGAAGGAAACGCACCAAGGATGGGGAGAACATGCAAACTCCAAGCACAAGACGGGAATCGAACCCGCACCCAGGAGGTGCAAGGCGACAACGCTAACCACTAAGCCACAGTGCCGCCATACTGTATACATTAACCCAAATTAAATGTGATGGCGGCATGGCATGTTTAACTACACCGTGGTACCGAAAAGAGTCTACCAGTGCTTGAGTTGGCAGACTTGACGGAGCTCCCTAAAGGAAGAGCAGCAGGGTAAGGGAGGGGGTGTGGATGGCAGTGAGTGTGACAGTAATGCCATGCAGCAGACACAACTATTTCACAGGGGCTTAGTGCCCCGGCCGGATGATGTAGTCTGTCAACGTTACACAGATCCAATCTGAACTCTCCGCCGCGACTCTCTCGTGGATATTCTCGTGGATTACGTCCTGCAAACTGACTGAACGCTTTAGAAACATGAAAAACGCGCGCGAGCAAGAGAGAGAGAGAGAGAGAGAGAGAGAGAGGGATAATCCTTGGAGATGCTTTCATGCACATAGACACACTTTTGCTTTGTTGTAGGTGAGGAAGGCAATGAGTACAGACACACACACACACACACACACACGTGTTGAATTCCCTGCCTGTTGTTACACCTGTTGGCATTACTCTGGTCTGCCTCAGAGCCGCAAGTTAACCTCGGAAAAATGGAACTGATGCTCCAAAAGACGCCGAAAGAAAGACAAGAAATGATGTGGTTTGATTTGAAGGAATTCAAGAAAAAACGAAACCAAAAAAAAAACAAAAACAACAAGACAGAGGGATCTGAAGAGACTAGAGTAATGTTCTGTTCTGCCGAGCAATTCGAGTCCTCTGCATCGCCTATCACATGTGATGATCATCCAGGCTAAAAAAGCGATTAGAATACATCAGCACACCTCACGTCAGAGAGGCAGCTGCTCAGAAAACACTCGCCTTACAGAACAATATCAGGCACACTGAGCAGTGTGTTTTGTGTGTGTGTGTGTGTGTGTGTTTGGAAGTGTGTGTGCAGGCAGCCTTCTTGTCAATTCTCATTTCTAGGGCACATTATCTTGCTCAAGCTTCAGTGCCTCATGTTTTTTTTTGTTTGTTTTTTTTTTTAGTGGAGGCTGAATTCAGCTTCACTTTTTAAAGTTTTTCTTAAATGCCTGTTTGAGTTTCTAAAAATGTGTCTATTTTCGATTTTATTATTAGATCAAGGCACTCAATTAAGTGCACAAGTGTGGATAACAAGGATTTTAAAAAGAAATTGAAAAAAGGAGTTGTCAGAAACTCTACTGTGTGTGTGTGTGTGTGTGTGTGTGTGTGTGTGTGTGCGGTATACTGTATGAGATGGTACCTGTAGGAGGAGTGTAATATTCACATCCACCTGAGAGGTCTTTTATGTAGGACACACTCGCGAGCGATGCCCCGTTGAGCCAAGCTCACGGAGCATTACCGGGCCCTCCGTGTTGCCTCGTTCTCCTTCTTGCTGCCAATCAAAGCCCCTTCTTGCTGGCCTGAAATGGTCTAATGTATGCTTTTCATGATGATATTAAAGAGAGAGAGAGAGAGAGAGCAAGATTACCATTTATACGATAAACCCATTCCAGCCCTGCCCCAGTTTAAATTACACTGTGTTTTTCTTTTTTGATTTCCATTTTGCGCATAATGCTCTCTCTCAGCATGATTTAAGTTATATTATTAGCGTTCCTCCAGAGAATTCTCCCCCTTGCTTTTTGGGTGGGATTCCAGGCTCTGGATGCATTAGCTCGCTGTAATTGGCGAATGATCATGGGATGGTGTGTGGATTGAGAGGGAACTCATGCCACACACACATACACACACACACACACACACACATGCACGCACACACACATTTCTGTGTAGTAAGACTGTGGTACTGGAAGTCAATCAGGGTCCCTATCAGTCAAGCCTAATGCTTCTTCCTAGCACACTTTAATAGCTTCCTCTGCTCGTCTCCTATTCTTCTTCCACCCTGATCTGAAATCTGGTACTCTTCCTAAAGAGAGAGGGCTTTGAATTTCAAATTTACAAATTATTTCCATCACCTGCCTGCCGTTTGCGAGCCAATTTTTTTTTTCTTTTTTTTTTTCTTTTCTCCCTCATATTTTAAACTTGTGATGTGGCAGACAATCAGGAGTCGAATACAGGCCAACTAAAGGCTAGACACTTGGCCAAGTGGTGGTATTGAAGCGCAGCCCTGTTTGAGCCCAGGAGCCGACACATGAATGTGTAAAATATCCTGACGCCTGGGCAGGCTGTCGCACAAAGGGCTATCACCATATTATTCAAGAGATGCCATGGAGCCTGGCCAGAGTGGAGTGTTGGGGGGGTGCTGGGGTGGGGGCGGGTGTGGAGGAAAAAAAAAAAAAATCGGCATGATTGTGATTTGCCATTTATAATTGGCCTACGATGCGAAATGGGCCGCAGCCAGACTTTTTTAAAAAGGCAATCTGTGGCGGTGGAGGGGCCGATGGCTCGCTAATGACAGCTAGCTTGCTACGCCCTGGGAACAGAATGGCGCTCTTGTAAGGGTAGAGCACACAAATATGTTTATCTACAGTCAGTGATGTTTGCGCAATGTAAATGACATTGTCCGCTGGTTTTGTTTTTTCCTTTTTTTTTTTCTTCTTTAAATGGTTCCGGGTATAAATCGTGGATATATACAGCGCCACATGTTGCAATAAGAGCGTTTTAAAACCGTTTAACCTCTAAGCTTGTTCGGTTGTGGTTCGAGGATGTGCCTAGTTGCCTGCCTATGTTTATCAATGTCGTAGCTAAATGATAGGAGTTTAGGGCAGATGCCTTTGCTAGCAATAAGGCAAGGCTAGCTATTAGCGTGGACGGCTGAAGAAAGGGGGCGGAGGTGATGCTGGGGGGGGGGTTTGGTTGCTGCCTCTGCATTGTGTGCTTGACAAAAGATAGTATTTGATAAAGGCTCCCCCCTCCCCACACGCCCCCATAAATAATGAAAAGTTAATGAAGAGGTAACCTAATGATGTAATGAATATGGCAGAGCAAGGTCAAACAGAACCGGAGTGGGCCGGGCAAAGCCTCGCAATGCCACTCGTCAGGGTGTGTTTGCGCGCTCGCGTGTCAACGAACACTGTGACGTACCGGCTTTAATTAGTTCCATGTTCGTATGTTTGTCATATTAACTGTATAATTTCAGCGTAGTTATGCGTGTAGCTCCGCGTGGGAGTGTAAACATCAGTGTGTATGAGCGCGCGGTGTAATTTATCCGTGTGTACACGTATTCAGTATGAGCTTTTGTGCAGGATGTTTTTGACCTACTGTTTGGATGTTGTGCATGCATTTGTGTGCTCTGTTTGTGTGTATGTGTATATGTGTGTGTGTGTGTGTGTGAGAGAGAGAGAGAGAGAGAGAGAGATTGAGGGAGCTGGATCTGGTGTTGATGGTGATTAAAAATTGAGAGAGTTTAAATGATACCGGTGAGAGTGTGTTGGAGCCAGGTGCGATCGATAGGCCAGTCAAGCATGACATCTCCGACTCAGAGTACTTGAACACACTGGTCCCACAAAGTATTTTTCATGCCACACTGGGACTTTTATACTGGAAGGATTCAACCCCTGTCTTTTCCATTAAGAACGATAGCATGCACGTGATTCCGTTTCATTTGACACCATTGCAAATAAAAAGGAAAGAAAAGACGAGACAAAAACGGGTTTTCAGTCATTTATTCTGTATGTATTAGTCAGATTATAGCTCCTCAAATGAGGCCCTTATAAACGCCAAATGAAATGATTGTGTAAATAGAAATGATTCTACAGTCCCCGCGTCAAGAGTGCTTATTTGATAGCGGCCAGGTGAGCACTTCGATCTGTTTCCCTTGGCCTGAGGTTAAGCACTACATGAGCAGCTAAGCCACAGACAACACAAACAGAGTAAACTCCATCCGCACAGCCGGTACCAGATTTAGACCTGTTCCAGGCCCAGCCTTTTGCTTTCTCTTTATACATTCACGTCTTCTGATGCAATCTTGGTCCTTGCCAAGCCGCTGATTTCTATAAGAACCTGCAAGACATAATGAGCACATGATAGGTAAAGTCCCAGTAGTCTTAATGCCTACAGAGAGTGTTTAGAAAGCTCCTGTGCCCTTTCTTGGATGGCTCCTCGGTGAGGGAATTTAGTTTGGCAGTGAGTAAAGTATCCAGAGAGTACAGACCCTAGAAATATCTTGAAACAGTACCAGATTCTGTCAAACACACGTTCAGCACCTAGCGCAGGGATTTTGCAGGTTTTTATCTGCTTTTCCTGAACCATTTACAGCTCCCTCCGACACATCCCCCCCTCCCGGCGCGGCCCCGGCCGTGATTTGTGGCACGTGTACAGATGTGTTGCTGAGAGATGGTTTAACGTGACAGCCGAGATGGGGCTGTGTCGGTCTCCGAGGCTTTATGGAGGAACTCCGCGTCTGCGTCTCGATCTCGGAGACCCCGCGAACCCACCCCTTCCGTTCTCTCAAACTCCTCTTCTCTCTACTTAACAAGCCCGAGGTCATAGGAAAATGGCACAGTGCTCCACTTAAGCTGAGGTCAGGTCCCAGAGCAGACCCGGGCCGCGTTGCCATCAGATCCTGGCACTCGTTCTTCCCCTTTTTCACAAAAGCAGACAATCGCGGTTTCTTTTTCTGTCTTGCTCTTAGCTCGCGTATTGTGTCTGCAACAGGTATCGCCGTGGTCCTGCGTGCAGGAAAAAAGCAAGCGTGGAAACAAAGGATTACGGCATGTTGAACGATTGAGAGTGACAGAGAGCAGCTGGGTGGCTGGGGCGGTCATAAAAGGATGGGGGGATGTCTTTAAAGTGAAATCATTTCCTTTGCTTAATCAAAAGATGACAAGCCTGAGACTCTGAAGTCGCATCTGCATACCACAGCAGATCATGCAGCTCTTATGAAGGGGCAGGATGATGGGACAATATCGCTCTCAGAGGTTATCAGCCTGGACAAGGCTCCTCTCAGACTAATACCCGTAGGCTCCGGCTCTGATTCGTGCATTCACCATAAGTCAAGCATCAAAGACAAGAAAAGGCTTCCACGCAAACCATCGTCTCCACCACATCTGACCGACTCCTGTTACAGAGGGTAAGGAATACAGTCGGCTTGATTGGCAGGTTAAGTGAGGGCTATAGATCGTGATTGAGTGTGGCTGGCTCACTGACCGTCCGATCCTACCTCAGAACCCCAGACGTTCTGAGTAATAATCCGAAGACTGGCCACAGTCACTTTCTCAGTGTCTTGTCCTTCGACTTCTTCCACTTTCGGACACCTGTACAACCGAACTTTTACAGTGAAATGTGCGCAGTGGTGCAAAGGGCTGTCTTACGGCAGAAAGCATCGTTAAAGGACATCTGCTCCTCCATCTGATCAGTCTCAAAGCTTTGCGTCCATGGACGTGATTCACTTTTACTCTTGTCTTTACAAGGACATGACAAAAAAATGTTTAAATGTCCCAGTGCATTTAGGAAAGAGCCAAAACGACAGGAGCTATAGCGTGCATTCCTTTTATTTATAGATTTCTTCTGTAATAGAGTTATTCATGTGTCTGGTGTCTGCTCTGAAACAGGAGACGCCTGACGTCTTCAGTGTCTCTTGCAGCAAGTATAGAGAGCAGATGCGCTATCGTAGGACTGCAACCCCAAAAAAGGAGAACCAGGAAAAAAAGTGAAGGCCCCAAGCAGACAAGTAGAGAAATTAAACAACTCAAGCCGCTCGGACATAAATAGTTTAACCCCGGCTCCATAAATCAGGCGGTGAGCATAGACTTGGCCTAAGTTGGTCTTTCAGGTTCACACTCGTTCCTCCGTAAACATGTTTTCACCCCCCTGCCCCCCCCCCCCATCCTCATTCCCACCCCGACGTCGTGATTCATCCAAAAAGTCCTAATCAAAAACAATAACCAGTTGAAAGCGTAAACGTTTCAAAACGTCCCGGAGAAGTATGAAATAATAATCTGTGTGTGGCCGAGCAAATGCTGAGAACGCAAACATTTCACAACATACTGTAGTTGTTTAAATAAAGGCCTTGGCATCGATGGCTGAGAGATAGGACATGCAGCGTTAATTACACTCGCTCATAAAAATAAACCAGCGTTATAAAATATGACTCTCCATACTAGGGAGCTTAACCTATAAAATGGCAGTGAGGTGTGTTCCTCAGATGTGCAAGAGGATGTATTGTTTGGAGAAAAAACACAACAAGCTCGGAGAGATGAAGAAAAAAAAATGTGGAAAGGAGGGAGGGCGAAAAAAAAAAAGGCTTCTACAGTCAACAAAGAGTGCAGTGTTTACTCAGAATTTAAAGACTTGAATTTTTTCCCTTCGCCATTGTGTGGCATCAGCATGCGAAAATAGGCCAGCTAAGCGCACGTTTATTATTCTTAGAGCACGAGCAGAGTAAAGAGTAATACGCTCATGTACAGCAACGAGCCTCGCAGATGTAGATGTTCAGCCAGGGCTCTCACGTATATACAGTAAGTGAGAAAGGCTATTTTGTTTGGATGAACAGCTTGTTTTTCCATAATCGTGGACAAAGAGTTTTCATTGCTGGGTGGCCCATTTTTTCATGTGCATTTTTGATCATGTCCTCCATCGCCCCAACGCCAGGTCGACGAATTCCAGCCGTCGAATGTCAAGTGATGTCACCTTTCCACACTCCAGCCCAATCCGCCACATCACAACACGTTTCCATGAGGCACGCGTACAACACGCGTTCACAACCCCAGTCTGTGTCTGTCCTGGAAAATCAGTCACCCAGTCACTGCCCTGATCATGAACACTAGTCAGGTTACAGTACCTCTGTTTAACATTACACTTAAAAAAAGAAAAAAAAAGAGAACAAGCATGGAAGTGGTTAGAGTCAAGGCAACCATGACAACCCCTTAAATATGAGTGGAGGCATGCAGTTTTGAATAAATGTTTGTATACATTTTTTTGTACGTCTTGGAGTGCGCGCATGGTGGATGAACTGTGCTTAAAGACATCTGGATGCGATGAAATACCATTTGTCTAAACAAAAAGGAGCTCCACTCTCGGGTGCGTGGAAAGCCACCCAAAGCGTGCGCTGTGTCTCGCTACATACTTGGGTGATGTTTTCAATAGGACCGTGTTGACAAATATACAAATATTTCGCTACAACACACAATTAATGCTTTTTTCTTTTTTTTCTTTTTTGAAAATTATAATACGACGAGCAAAGAACAAGCTCAAAAGAACAAGAGCATTATGGTATGCTTTGAATATTTGGTAAATTTTTTTTCAAAGATATCACTTCAAGGGCTCTTGACCCAAAATGATCATGTCATGTAACCATGGTAACCATGATGACAGTCGCAGATTCTTTCACAAACATGGGTGTGAGCATGACATTGTAGTAAATGTGAACTTTAATATTTCATGCACAGACTTTATATAAACGGCTGTTGGTGTTCCTCATGACTCATCCATATGGAATAAAAAAAAAAGAGAAAAAAAACCCAAAAACGTTGATGTTTATAGTCCTGAGATAATTGATATAATATGTTTCCCCTTTTTCTTGCACGAACGTATAGTTTTAATGGTAGAGCATTTACGCACTTCCATTATTTAGCCGGCCACAGCGACTACATGTGTGAATAATAGACCATCTAAATGTAAACTACTTCTAGAGGCTTTATGGCATATTAATTAGCATTTTTAATCAGCAACTGTTGATGAAGGCTAGGACAATGGCGAAGAGGCAAAGAGAGAGAGAGAGAAAGAGATACAGAATAGGACGAGGACGAGGAAGAAGACCTTTTATAAAAAAAAAAAAGAAAAAAAAAAAGAAAGGGCATGTGCGCCTAAGAGACACCTATGGATTTATCAGTTTCTTAATTCCATTTAAACAAACAGTCCGGCCGTCTGAGAAAGGCGACGAGGGGACATGACTAGGATAATAAGCATCATGGAAGATAATCAGATTTCTAAGAGGAATTGATTGTTGGTCTGGCTGAAGGAGCAGAAGAGCGGTTGACAATAAGCTGAAATTTAAGTGTTAATTTTTATGCTAATCCGCTGGCATCTCCATGTGATGCAATTTGGTTGCCCGTGCCGCAGATATGAAATTGTCCTGCTCACAGAGAAAATGTCAGCTTGCCAGACCCTGAAAGCTTGTAATTTATTAGGTATGTTTCTATTAGTATGTGTCACAGTTGTTAGCAAAGCCACTCTCACGCTCCCTGCCTCTCTTATGCACTTGCACACATGTACTCACATGCACACACACATATATATATATATATATATATATATATATATATATATATATATATATATATATATATATATGCAATAAAAGTCCATGCATATGCGTATGAGCCCGTGATCTTAAAGCTCGTTTCAGCTCAGTGGCTGAAGCGCCAGGGCATTAATGTATTATCATATATCGGGCGGTCCTTGCCCTGTGGACAAAAGGCTATTTAATACAATTTAATGACATTCCCAAGCAGAAAGGGAGAAAAAAAAATAATCAAGGGAGCGACAGGGGAGAAAAGAGGGCAGATTAAAATAGCGTGTGCTTCTCTTGGCTGTACCGTGCGAGCTTAGCTGTTAAAGAAGCAAGCAGTGAATAAAGGAAGAAAAAAAAGAGGAGAGAGCCTGAGCTGTCGAGGTGGAGAAAGACTGAGAGAGGCTGAGGCTGTGGCACGTAACCTGTCAGCGACGACCGCGCTCCCCGAAGGCCATTAAGTGATCGATTTCCACTGTGACGCAGTGATGTCATCTATAAGAGACGCACGGCGGGTATCAGCAGGCGGAGGGGGGTGGGGGGACAGGACAGCACCGTGTTTGGGTAATGCAGCGGCTATGACAGACTGACACAACTATCAACTGGAAGCTGTCTCTCTCTCTCCCTCTGTCTGATGAGAAGGACGGTGTGCCATGGCCACTGTAATAGGCGTGCATTCAGTACACTGTGTGTGTAAAAGGTTTGGATGCAACTCACATATAGGTCAATTAAATGCACCAACATCTGCTCTCCTCTAACCATTTGCATATAGTATTCATATGTTAATGATGTTCCTTGTTTGGGGTGTGTGCGAGTGTGTGCTTGGGTTCGTGCGTGTATGCGTTTTGTGTTTGCCACTTCCTCTACCTCCTCCCTATCTCTTTGTACCGCGGAATATAAGAAAAGGGAAAACACACCCCCACCCCCCCAAAATTTTTTTTTTTTCTTTTGGATTTCTTAGTGCTTCTTGCGGCAACTCCAAACCGGATAGTGCCGTTCTATTTTTATTTCCTCTCGGCCGCGCGCTCTCGGCATCGAGTCCTCTTCAACACGCAGGCTTGTTCAGCTGGCCCTGATTTGGACAAGAATCCTCCTACTCTAGCAGCAAAGGAAGGCCTGCCTTTGGAAAGCAGCTTAATGCCTTATAAATCAATGATGACACAGATGGACCAGCAATAATCTATTTAGAATGCCTCACAGCAAATATTG